>NC_142033.1:87835219-87988195 GCF_982192425.1 Myodes glareolus
TGTCACCCTAGAAACTGGGAAATGTACCTGAGTCCTGAAAAGGGACCCTTGACTCTCAGGGCTTAATAATTATTTTCACACCCCAAGGCAGACCAAATGTGGACACTATCTCCCTTTCGATAGAAACTGAAAGTTTGAATTTTTTTTTCCTTTTACCACCCCCTTTTTGTTTCTCATTAGAAAACAAGCAGGCTTCTAAGGGAGTATAATAAAATAAAATATACTATTAGAAGATAAAAACAATAACTAATACCATAGACATGGACAAGACAAACCAAAAGGGGGAGAAGGGTTCAATAATCAGAAAGATCTTTGAGTTATGAATGGTTTTGTTTTCAATATTTTTAGACCTTATATACTTCAGCTAATTAAACCATTCTCATTGGCTAAAGCCTTGTGTCCTCTAGTGTTCACTAAAACTTGTTTATTGTGTCTGGGGAAGGAATGATGTGTGGCAGCAGGTAAGAGCCTTGGGTTGTGACAAATTTAGTTTCTATTAATAACTCACATATTTACAATTTAAATAAAGTTACTATTAAGAAATTGTTTTGTTTCTTAAAAACAGTGTTTGTAAATATGATTAGTCCTGGGAAACAAATCAAGAGATCATAGAAATCACTAAGAAAAATGCCATAGAAATCTATAGAAAAATCTATATAAATGTTATGAACAAACAAATATTAAAATGAAAAAGCAGGTGATTATCTACATAAAAAGTTGCTTAATTCCAGAATTATACAACTCAACTATATTCTGAAACAAACACAAATCACACATGTAGGAATTAAAATCCCACATGTATGTTTAAGTTCAAACAGACAGGAAGACTTTTCATTTGGGGGATGGTCATAGACTACCATTGCAGATGATTATAAGATGGAATAAATGATATTCAACTATGAATTCCATGAACTGTTCCTACATATGATATTGGTGGCATTGTATAGCTCTCTGATCTTCACGTTTCTTTACAACTGAAACACACATAACACATACACATTCGCACACACACATATACATACACATGTGCACACATGCACACGCCAATCCATGTTCTCTGTCACTTTGGAAAATCGGTTAAGAAAAAGGTGTCTTGTGACGGTTTTTCTTATATTTGGTGCCAACTGCTGATCCTTCTTGGGAGTATAAGAAAAATGTGATTCTTTCTTGCACAAGACTGAATGTTTGAGAACTCTAGACAGTTGTTTTCATTTGTTTGAGATTTGGGGGTTTTGTTTTGTTTTTCGGTTTGTTTTTTTTTTGGCTTGGTTTGTTTTAGTTTGTTTAGTTTGTTTTGTTTTGTTATCCTGACCAGAAACCTCCCCTGCCTTTATATCTGTTGTGCATCTGTGCTATGTGACCCCAGAGATGTCATAAACTTTGTCACTCACTTGGGAAGTGACATGTTGCTCTCTTCTTGTCTTCGACCCCACCTGGAAATATTTGATATCAGTAGTCAAGCTGTCCTGAAAAAGAAATGCAAAATTCTATTCATAGTCTATTTTCCTGTTAGCTAAGTGGATCAAAATACAATAAAAAAGCTTACTAAACGTATTGAGCACGTATTAGAACGTTTAGCCTGTCTTTTAGGATCCTTATATATAAACACATATGCATGTATATACAGATGTGTGTGCTTTCTAAGTCTACATACGTTATTAAAAAATAAAAAAGTGTTTGTTATTCTGTGATGAAACAACCCACTGACTTCTTCAGATAAACACAACTTGGAAATCAGCACGTTTTAATTCATCTCTAAGTACAGCATGCCTCACAAACACCACTAGAACTCAGGCATCTGAACTTCAACCAAGCACAAGCAAACATAAAGTTAACACTGGTGGGGGCCCTGACACTCAGTCTGCACTGGATTTAGCACCTTCTTATTTTATATGCCCTTCCACATAAACAGTTTTATAGTAGCCTCTGATACGGGGCTTCCACTGAACCAGTGTTGAGTGGTTTCAAGGCACTAATTAGCAACTTTAGAATAGAAAGGGACATAGACAAATTCAAACACACCCTTTGGGCCTTACCATTTCCATGTGAAAGAACCCAATAGAAAATGGACGATATGATTAATCACAAGATCTTCTGGGAATATAGTCAATCGCTGAAGAAATACAAACCATATCTTTATAAACAGGAGAAGAAGCATGACAGACCTCATTCAACCCATGCACAAGAGTTACCACAGTGAGTGGATGCTTTTGCACACCTACACTCACGCATACAATGCTGAGTGTCACGCCGTACTCACGTTTTGCTGACCTGTGTGTATTGTGTTCAGTTTTAGCCCAACTGGCGGCACTTTTATTATATTAAGACTTCACTTATTTCTGTATTCTTAACAAGACAGACATCTGTGCATTTTCACTTAAAAAACGCAGTAATAGTTTTCAAGTACTATGTACTGATGTGAAAATACAGAAAGATTTTATTTCCAAGGAATCCAGGAACACATTCTCCTCTAATCTAGAATGTTCACAGACTAATTATGTCTTAAGTGATGGATAAAGATAGCTATTTATTACTTTAAAGAGTCCTTTTCTTTTCCCCAACTTTCATCGTACGCTGATCGAACACTTCTAGCTAATATTTAGTGCCTGTAAATAATTATATCCTTGAGTGCTTTAAAATTACGTTAATTCCTACAACATTAAAGATGGAAAATGTTTCTAGTTTTTGATGCCATATAAGTAGGAGATATTAATTTCTGGATGGAATTATGCATAAGCAGGTAAATGCTTTGTACTCGGGCAATATTTAAACATAGAATGTTAAGTGTCTCAGGATTTGCAAATTATTAAAAGCAAATATGAGAACGTGATCACACTGTATTTGCATGGGGGAGCCCCTTCAACGCATGCAATGTTCTAGTCCCCAAGCCTAAAGGCTTCTTTCCATTGTAAACTTTGTTATCATGGCAAATGGTTCGAATAGTGTCGAAGATTCAAAACCAAAAAAGAGTGTACTTAATTTACATTGTGTCATAAAGATTAATATAAATATAATTTATAAGTTGTGTAATACATAATAACACAAACAAGCGCGCATCTGTTTGTTTTCATTGCTAATTGTCATCCGCACAACCTGCGAATAAGCCGTGGAATTTCAAAAAAAAGTTCGAATTTTGAATAAATGTAACCTGTCGAGTTACAGTTACTATTTATAATATTTCCTACTGTAGTACTAATTGCACTGTTCTCTTCTGATTTTATAGCTTTTTAAAATGATACTAAAAGGATAGAATTATCTCCTTTTCTGTAGAAGTTCCCGCACACGGATAATTTCAATTCTTTCTTGCTCTACAATTAGAGTACCTCGTGTGTTTGCTGGGAATATCTCTTCTTCTGCAAAGGGGTGAAGTGGGTTGAGTTTGGGTAAGTTATTTCTATCAGTTCTTTCTTTAAATGCTTCTGTTACAGACAAAGGGGACTGGCACCGTGCACTGGATGTACAGTGTCGCCTGAAGTACCCAGAGCATCTCCTTGTCACAGTGCCCTGATCCTTGATGAGCAGTTGTGTGTGTTGGGAGTGTGTTCACACTCAGCAGACATTCTATATGCAGAGGACGTGAGATTCCATGTCAACATCTGTGATGGGTGAAAGTGCTTCTTAGTAAATATGTTGCAATGGAATTGTTCTAGGGCTGCGAGGGTTTAGGGTGAAAGAAAAGTTATAATCTCTGGTTTATAGGTTGCAATGTTACATTGCATGACCATCCTATTAGTTTCATAGGGCCATTACTACAAAGTATGAACTGGGCAGCTTAAGAGTTGATTATGCCAAAGCTCCGAGATTCCGAAACACCAAGCAAGAGGATCATCGTATGATTCTGTTCTCCCTCTAGCCCAAATGGGCAGGGTGGGAGCCGGGAGCACCATGTTCTGACTTGGCCTGCCATCCACCTCCCATTGCAACTGTGTGGTTCTAGTCTCTGCGGTCACATAATGCTCCCCATCGATGTGTCTGCATACTGTCTCCTCATGATGGGATGGCGAATTCAGGTCTACCTTGGTCCGGCACAGTCTCATTCCAACTAAACACATCTGTGATGAGCCTCACTCCAAATAATATTCAGAGGTAGAGTGTCAGCCTACTTTTCTGGAGCTGACACAGTCCGTTCAAGCCGCAGCTGCCCATTCACAGGTATCAAATGGACACTTCCGTTTGCATGCAGAGTTAGTGATTGTCTTTCTCCACTCATGCTCTCTTGTCTTTGCAGAGTTCCATTGCCTGAAGATGGCTTCACAGAACAGCTACCTTCCCACTCTGGCCAGGACGAAAGCAGGAGGACGTGAGACATGGGAGAAGCTGAGGTTGCTCCCTTACTCAGAAGTCCTCCTACCCATCCAGCATCCACAAACATGCAGATGTGAATGCTTCTAAGTCCTTTGTTGTTCTTCTTGCTTTTTTAAAGCCTTTTAAAAATTGTTAAAATGGACTATCAGTAAGGAAAAAAAAAAGGTTGCTTCCAACCACATACTGTTAAACACTTCTTATTTCTAAAAGGGAGAAACACTTCCTTGGCCCACTGGGAGGCCCCTGCTATTGCCATCTCTACCAGATGAACACTGATCTAAAGTCATGGGCATCCTCCAGTTCACCAGGACCAAGAACAATAACGCTAAAGACATAATAATATAAAAGGGACCAGCAAGCTGGCTCAGGAGGTTTAGACTTTGGCTCTCAAGTTTGGTGGCCTGAGTTCCATCCCTGGGATCCACGTGATAGAAGGGAAGAGCTGACTCTCCAGCGGTCCTCTGTCCTCTGAAGAAACACCATGGTGTTCACATGAGCCATCCTAAGTGAGTGCTGTAATACAAGAATTAAACAGTGAAGGCGTGACCGGAGGAAAGAGGAGGCCAGGGTGGGGTTGGAGTAGCTGACTGCCTTCCGGTCCTTTCTGAGAAACACTAAGGTGCATCTGACTGGCTTTCCTTTTGTGTTTCTTCTTTTTAGAGGGGAGAAGCAATCAACAGGAATTTGAAAGGGCTCAAAACAAGGGTCGCTTTGAACAGACGACTGGTAAGGCAAGATAAATTTTCATTTTTCAGCCCTCGTGACAAACAAGGACTGCTTTGTCTGGGGCTTGGAGAAGTTGCCCGAGATGGGCACTGGCTATGATGGAGGGGAAACCCGAAAGCCTGAGCAGAAGGAAGCTCAGATGTAACCATAGGTTGCTCATCCTTCGCTCCTCACAAAGACCTTTCATTCCCGACTGGAATGTATGTATGAAAACCAAGACAGGCTGGCCCCTCAGTCACCAAGCAAAACACTGACTCTTGACATTTGCCTAATTATCTTTCTCATCATAAGTCATCTCTTGAAGTCTCAGCTTCATTCACATGCCAGGTATTTCCGAAATTAATCATGCCATTGAAAGCGGCATCTTTTCATGTGAATGGACTCATTATCTGGATCAGAAAGCAGCCCTGCTCCTCTGAGCAGGGGGAACCCATTTGCAGGAACATGTTTGAAATCTGGCGTGGTTCATCCCTAAGGAGGATTTTTAGTGTTAACCTCTCAGTGAGCAGGAGGAATGCATCACTCTGAGCCTGCGTGTGTGTGTGTGTGTGTGTGTGTGTGTGTGTGTATACGTGTGTATGCACATATGTGTGTGCACATGAGTGCACACATACGCGCGCAGGTGAACACTCATGCACGCACATGCACACAAGCACACACGTGCAGCCAACCCTGAGCCTTGGGATGCCTGCGTGTTAATTTGACCCATTGCTTCAGGGTGACCGCCTTGCCAGTATTTTGGGACAAAGCCTTTCTTGCATAAGCCCCTTTGGACAATTATCTAACGTGTGCTTCCAGAATCCTCATCCCATCTTTATTGCAACTATATTAGGGAATGTCGGGCTCCTTTGTCTCCTTGTAAGGCTGAGGATTACGGATAGGATTTACCATGTTATCCAGTATACTCCTCTTTCATTTAAAGACATTTTACAAATGTTTGAGGATCCTGGGCTGGATCAACACGTGGCCTGGTCTGGCCTCTGTCTAAAACCAGAGACAAGAAGAGAAAGATGCTTCTGAGAATGGAACAAAGTGCATCAGATGCAACTTGGGAGTGTACTGTTGTACCCTTGGTTTATAAAACACGGGTAAATAAAAACTAGAAAGAAAGAGTGCCCTATATGTAGAAGTCTCACTGAGTGTTAATAGAGAGAAGTCTGCTCATCCAAATCCCCAGCGCTGGCTGGGGTGCACTACCTAATTTCTAGGTAGTCCGCATGGTGGACTACATAGAAAACCCAACCCAAGTCCCCAGCCCCTCTCAAGTACAGGTCATTCTGTATCCCCAAATCTCTCTTCTTCTACTCTGGGTTTAAGAAGCAGGTGTTGATAGCTTGGTCTCCCTCTGGGAGGCGCAGAGAAGAACAACATTAATTACTCAAAACCTTCTCCTGCATGGAAAGAAAATTCATGCTGTGACGTAAACTGACAAAAACCAGGAAATTAAAAATTAAGGCTGAAATCCCGCTGTGATTTTCTCCTCTTTTTTTTAATTGGAAAATGAGTTTAGTGAGAACAGTTTGGTTGAAGAAGACCTAATTATGAAGCTCAAGAAAGAAAAAAAATAAAATGTGCTTTTTAAAAAGAAGAAAACCCTTTTCCCTTCTACCTTTTCCCTTTCCCCTCATTTATGCCAAGTAATGGGGGTTGACTTAACTCCATTTTCTCGGGTGACACACTTCAGTCCCCTAAGTCTGAAAACTTCCTTAAGCCAAAAGAAAACAAAGCCCCCTTCTCCCTGCTCTTCTGAAGAGCTAAGTAATATTTTTCTCAGGATTCATAATAAACCAACATATACTCAAAGAATGCTTTTTTAAAAAAAGTTCTAAGTCGAAATTTTTTAAAAGTACAGGCTGTCTGGAGTTTAGAAACGCTGTTTCACGGGGCTCCTTAACAGCAAAGCCAAAAGAAAAACAAGCCTCAGACGCACCAACTTTTGAGAGGCTGTGTTTAGAAAAGCCCTCAACCACTCCATTTTCTCTGGTGTTTGAAGATAAGCCAACAGGGAGAAAAAGGAGTGTGCTTCAAGGAATGAAGCTCCAGGCAGGAGGCCAGCTGCTCTGAGCATCCTTCTCCCCCTGCACTGTTTCTGGGCAGGAAGTCCCACGAGGGAGCAAGGAGCTGTTTCTCAGAGCCTCCCTAAACTGCGAAATAATCGCGAACTCCCCTTTCCTTCTCAGATCTGTCTTCCGTGTTCATATTCGTCTTGTGCTCGCTCTTGCATCCTTTGGTTCTGTGGTTACACACATACATGGTTTCATCTGGTCTACTGCCAGCCTTTGGCTTTTGATATAGCGCTGCTGCTGTCTCTGTCTCGCTCTGGAACAATACCACCACCTCCTGAGTTGCTCACAATTTCCAGGGCTTTCTGGAATTTGCTAACTTCCATACAATACCATGACCCTCAGAAGTTCTTGTGATTCTTAAAGTGGGCTTCTCAGATACAATGACAATTCCTTAACACAATCAAAAATTAGGCCTGACACACTGCCAGTGAAGGGACCCTTTGGATGTACAAAATTCATATGAAAAGGAGCAGAAAGGAGTGAAATCTGAGCTAAGCAAGTTTAGGATACACAGTCCCGGTTCTTTCATTGTCTCTAGCACCAATCTCAGTAGCACACCAAAGCAGCTCTTTGGGCATTCCTCAGGATGCGAACTGCACATCTATCTGCCTTCTATCTCTGACCAGACAGATACAAATAGAGTCATAAACTCTGCCCAGGTCCTCATCTTTAGCAAGTGAGGAGCTGTCTTGAAATTTAGTTATATTTGTTAGGCTCAGACCAAAGATGAAGAGACTTCACGTCTTCTGTTCTTATGGGATAGTAACACATGGGAAGCTAAGGAGTAAACAGAATCTAGGAGAGAGAGAGAGAGAGAGAGAGAGAGAGAGAGAGAGAGAGAGAGAGGCAATGACAAAGGATACCAAATAAGCTTAGTGTAGTTGGGGGTTTGTTCTGTTTTCGAGACATAGTCATGTTATGTGACCTTACTAGGCTTCAAGTCACCATTTCCCTTCCCTGTATCCCAGCTGTAAGTGTAGCAATACACCTGGCAAATTCACGGGGAGATTTGAAGCTCCATTGTCTGCAAGGAGATCTCAGGGAATAGGACATAGTTTTATCCTAAATCTGTGGTTAACTTCATGGTTCCCAAAGTGTGTTATGTGGAGAGGGCCTCCTTGTGAACGAGGGGTCAGCAGAGACAGGGGCCTTTCTCTCTGGGACTTTGGAGAGCAGATATCCTTTCGGAAAGTATTGTCAGACAAACAGAACTGAATGTGGCTGACCCCATCGTTCTAGCTGAGACTTGAGGGACTTGTAGTTGAACTGAACGTCTACTGCATCTCTCTGCCTTCCATTTCTTTCCTGTGCTGTCCTCCGACCCCCGTTTTAAGGTTATTTTCTTTAAGCTGAATTATAATTTCTTAGAAAAATTTTGATCTCCCTATGTAGTGTTTGGAAACAAGCTATATCTTACAGGGGAAAATTTCTAAGGTGACTCCCACTTCTGAGTGAAGGGTTCTGGCTTGCTGCTCAGCCACCCTGACACCAGCAATTCTGCAGTTGCAATATATATATATATAATTTCTCAGACCCGAAGGTTTGGCTTATTTCATAAATCACAACCTCAAAAACAACCTGTGCAATTTATCCTGCTTTCCCCGCCGAATCTATTTATTCCAACCTTGGAAGCTGCTGGAGTAAACGAGATGGTTTTCCCACATCTGCAAAGCTCCTCTCTGTGTTGCCATCAGGACCCTGCACCAGGAAAATGGGCCTGCTGATGAAGTACCTCCGCCTAGAGGAGGTTCAAACATGTACCACTCTACAGCTTGATACACATTTTCTGTCTTGCATTTCCTTACGAACTACAGAAAAATATTACGTAATTTAGAGATTAGTCTATTCTAGGTCAACAGTAGTATGCCTTAATGTGACACATGACACCTGGAATACACATGAGAATTCTTTTCTTATTTATTCTTAATAAACGTGGTCTTCATTTCTATTCTGCGTTATGATGAATTTTAGAAATTGTAGCTGCAATGTTATTCTAAGTAATATTTTTGTTGCTGTGAGATATCAAACACTTCAGGTTAATTTGCTTAATTCATCAAACATCTACTATCTAATATGTACACATGACTGTACTGTATTTACTTTTAGGAAATAGTGTATAATACGTACAGGAAACAGATAAGAGCCAGCCTTCAGAAATGTATGCTTCTGAGGAAGAGTGGTACATGATTACACACGCACATACATGCACAGACACACAGACATATATACCCACATGTTCATATGTTTTGCATACAGACTTTATCATAGCAACAGTCTGGCATGGGTTCAGGTTATAATGTCCAGAACAAATCTACCCATATTCCAGGAATTCCTCTGTCACTCACTATCTAGAAGATGTTGGACAAAGTTACCTAACATCTCCAGGTCTCATTTGCCTCAAATATATAAGGAGATGGTGTTAGAGCAAAATGGACTCGTGAATATTCTGAGAGACTTACTTTTCCTCTCAGGTGTGCTAGCTGGCCTTTCCTCTCACAAATTTACTTCTTTTAACTTATTTGTAAATTTAAATAGCTTTGATCAGCAGTTTGCTGCCATTCAGACAGGAGGAAGACTCCATTGCTTCTCACTAGGTCATTGGAAATGTTAATCTTGTCACCCACGCTGAATTAAATTTGCTGTTTTATATTACTTATTGTTCTTTCATTAACAAAATGCTTTACAGTTCTGGGTGACTGTGTACAAGGGAATGCTAGCCAGCGTCTGCCATTTTGACCCGTAAGTAATCCACAGAGTCCATTGTACAGTCGGATAGCCCCAGCCAGTAGACAACTGAAGTCGAACCACAAATCTTTCTGCCTAGAGTGGCAAGGAGCCAGCCCTTGTTGTCCAGGAGCCGCTGATCAGGGAGCGAGAGAATGCAGGCCTGCAGAGCAGGCCTGGCTCACACTAAATGCAGCTTTCCAGGAGTGTGTTAGCATTTCCAGAAGGTCAGAATGGACAAGGTCCAAGTGGGGGAAACCGTGAATGTGTTTTGTTGATGATGTGTAGGTGTTCACAAAAGCTGAGCTTGGATGAATGTAGAGTGGATGCAGCATCAGTAGCTTGGATCAACAAATGAGAAATGGGGACTAACGAGGCTAACTCAAAGAGAATATATGAACACACAAACACACCAAAAAGAAAAAAAATCAACAAAAGTATTGCCTACATTGGGAAGTGAAAATTTATAAAACAAAGGCAGACATAAAAGAAGAAATTGTTTATTTGCCTTTATATAACCCATTTGGGAGAAACATACATAGATACACATCCGTTATCTGGCTTGTCCCAGCTACACTGATGCTGGAGATGTCCTTGGTTAGAAATTAATGTGTGTAATAAAGTTTTACATTTTTCATACGTTTTGAAGTCTATGAGCTATATTTCTTTTGACTGCATAATTACTTTTTGTACACAAGAAAAATGAGGTGCTTAGTCCTAAGTAAATAACCTCAAAACAAACAAGAATAATAGTTACATTCTTTTCATCTGCTAGGCTGCAAACAATAAATATTTAGTGAAACTTTTTTAAGTTATGTGATTGTGACTTTAAAAAAACAAACTTGTATTGAATCAGAGCTGAGTTCAAACAAAAATATGACTCACTCTTTTATTGATATTTTTCTGTGTTTGTTGGGCGTATCTACTCTCTATAGATACTAACATTTTTCTCCAGCTTGAATTAATTTCCAATGTTGTTTTATTTTAGAATTTGAAGACACCTGTGGAAAAGTAAGATAATAGATTTAAAACATTTAAAGTGGTTTCTTTTTGTGGGTGAGTTCTTTTAGTGAGGAACTCCTAAGTTCCTTCTAGGGGAGGAAACTAGCATCAATAAGATGGTCTTTGGCATTGACTATAGCTACTCTTTCTTGGGTAAACTATTTATGTAAGGCTAACACATTTGTCTATTTCTAAACAGGAGAACTACCTCTGTCATTTATAACTTAAAGGTTTTATTTATGTGGAGACTATAAAGTCACAAATTGGGGCAGAGAACTCAGTACTACATTTCTTATAGACTGACTAGAAGCCCCTAACCCTTTCTGTCAATCTCCCCCACTATAATTTCAGCTTGTCTAATTTCTTTGCCCTTTCTAGCAAAACTAATTATGACTTTGATTTATTTTATTTTATTTTCATAAAAAGCACACAGTATCAAATATTGTGAAGCGTCTTTAAGTTTTGCTCAAACTTGAGTAAACCAGGAAAACATTGATATGTTAAGTGTTTTGGGATGGATTCTGCACAAAAAGCTTCAAAGCCATATATTTTTCTCTCACCTAGAGTAACAGTTATTATGATATATGCCTTGCCTAAACATTTTTAATGTTCCATTTTCCAGGTTCCAGATCAAATTCTGGGTGTGCATGTGCACACTCATGTGTAAACAAATAGAAAAACAGTCAATCAGATACCACGCATGCATGGTAACAACTTCGACAAACAATATTTCTATATGATTTTATTTTTATACTTTTTTCTAATGGAAATACTTCTGTGATGATTATAATTTTATTATAAGGAAAAACTCTTGATTTTTCAAGATTAATTTTATATTTTGATAAGATTTGCAAAATGTGTTAGAAAGAGATAATAAATATTTTTGCAAATTTCATCTGTACAAAGGACAGAGAGCCCAGATAGGGCAGAAGCAGTGAGAGAAGAAATAACCAAGCAGCAAGCCAGTGGGCTATGAAACTTCAGGAGACTTGGCAAAGACTTGAAATATATTGTATGAAAGGCATGACATTGACCTGTGGATAAGTCAAAAACCTATTTAGAAAAGATAGGTGTCATTAAGATGATGGCAGAGTTGCTCCATTACTTCTGAAAGCTTGTCTGTTTGTATGAGGACTTCCCATAGAGAATTTCAATGCAGTTTTAGCAGTAACTATGGAAGGAAGCTCAAGAGACTCTTGAAAAGTAGCATGATCTCAAGTTTAGAAAAGGACCACTCATGAATAGGAAAAAGGCCTTGGGCACAGCCATCATTCCTTAAGAGGAGATTGCCCATCACTGTAGCTACTCCTGGCCTCTTTCCACTGGCAGTTGTCCTCACTGCTGCAGAAGCACTCCATCACTCTGGAGGCCGGTAGGTGAGAAATAGGCCAAGCTGTGTTTCGCTCGCCTTTGCTTTGAAAATGATGTGTATCTCTAGCAGGTGTCCCACAGTTGCCTGGTCTGCATCTGTCACGCAATCATTTTTATATTTTGGTTTAAAGGTCCTCTGAGACTTACTATTGCAACTAGACTAAATCACAAATTCTCTTCTTGTTGTCTATCTTAATGGTCCTATCCACTGTTGGGCACAGACTCATCTGAGCTCAGACCACTCTTGTCTCTGCATTTAACATCAATTACTCAAAGACAATAATACCTTCCAGGTATTTCTAGCTTATCTGTTTTGTTCATCATACCTGACATATTTTTCTAGGGTCATCTGATACCAATCCTTTAAAAATCTATGGAAGACTTCTAAATCCCTTAACACACTGAAAAGTCTTTTCCCCAAAGTCTTGTAAGAAAATAGCTAAACTTCATCTATGAACGTCACCAAACTTATAACAGAAAGCACACAGATTGTGGATGCCACCCATGAACCTATTGATGTGAACGACATGTGGAAATGGAAGCCTTCCTGCTTCCCCCATCCTTATGCTATTGCCTCCTTGTAAAAGAAGCAGTACATCATTCTAGAAATGTGATCTAAATGCTAACATCTGGCTGACTGTCCTTCCAGCCTACAGCTCTGTGAGCCTGGAGCTTCGAAGGGGAAATAAGCTTAGATTGTCTGCTAAACAACAATCTATTTCCTCAAGTCTCTACCCACCCCTGCTGTCCTTCTCCCCTGCCCTGCTGTAATCAAGATTTGTATTAGTTTAATTGGATAGTGTCCCTCAGGTCCTGCTGCAAGCAAAAAGTAAATAAAACAAAGATTCTTATTCATGCAAAGATAACTTTCTTCTTTTGCTTTTATTAAGGAAAGTCAAGTTCATCCCTTCAGATATGCACAGCTGGACAGAAGCCAAAGACAGAACAGAGGACAGAGGACAAGGGTTTCAAGAATAATTTGTCTCCTTATAACTGATACATAGCTGAAGCGGAGCTGTTGGACAGTGACTTGTAAGTGTGGTATTTACTTATATAAGTTGCAGAACGTAATGGGTTTTGAAATATAAATTATGAATGTTTAGATGATATTGTTTTGTAGGTATCTGCAGCATCTCTATAATATGTCTGAATAATTATTTTGGAACATCACCTTTTTTCATTGAGAAACAAGGTAATATCTGAGCAGAGATGCATGCTAAGAAGGACATAATTAGTACTGAGGTGCTATGGGATAATGCTCTTGTACACTGTAAAGATTTGTTACTCATATTGGTTTAATAAAAAGCTGATTGACCAGTAGTCAGACAGGAAGTACCAGACCAGGAGAATTCTGGGAAGAGTCACCAGCCAGACACAGAGGAAGCAAGATGAGAATGCCTCACTGAGAAAAGGTACCAAGCCATATGGCTAGATATAGTTAAAAATTATAGGTGAATTTAAGTGTAAGACCTAGTTAATAATAAGCCTGAGCAATAGGTCAAATAGTTTATACTTAAAATAAACTTCTGTGTGTTTATCTGGGACTAAATGGCTGTGGGACAGGGCAGGACAAAAACTTCTATTTACACTGTGGAAGAAAATGAGAGAATGGTTATGAAATACAACAATCAAATCTTCCTCTTGGGAATGGCATCTTATATAGATGGGTTCTTGAAATTATGATATTGTAGTTGAAAATACATGTCCATCAGACTAATACACAAAATATTTAGGCACAACTTTTTAAAAAAATGACCACAACTTTTCCTTTGCGTAGATTCATGTTCTTAGAATCAGATCTGTTCATCCATCCCTTTAGAGGCATAGTGTATATCATATTAGTGTATATATTAGTGTACATATTAGTGTATATCATAATAGTATGATTACTATTTTGACATACACTTTGGCCAATAGACCATATCAGAGATTCATTATATGTTTGGGAACATATTTCTCAAAAGACTTTCTACTTTCTGTTGTCAGTCTTGAAACATGGAGCTCCTCCGAGGTAAATAGTATGGTCTAATCTGCTAGGTAATTAAAGACATATTATGCATCCACTCCCACAACAGAGGAGAGAGGTCTAGTTGGCCCAAGTCTGACAGCAGATACATGGGCGTGAGCCCAAGGAAGACCAAAACACTATGAAGCAGACAACACAGTCCAGACTGCAGGTTCATAAAATCACAAACTGCCGGACACAGGAAATAACTCTCTCAGTAGCAATGTATTACCAAATAAAAACTCAAGTGCTGGATGTGGACTAGAGTTATTGGTTGGGGGTTACAAGAGGACCCCAAGTAATATAGGTTAATGCCACTGCTCTTGGTTTCCCACTGGAACTTGATGGTACGATACTATTGCTAAAGATATCACACACTTTGGTCAAAGGATACAAAGAAATCAAGATGATAGTGAACAGAAAGCTTCCGCCTTGCTGGCTAGCTTTTATAGTACTGGAAGGTTCTATGTAGGCTGCAGAGAGAAAAAAAGTTATCAACAGACTTACCTGTCTATGAACCTACTGACGTACAATATACCAAAATGTCAAGATAGGCTCATGGATACAATAGAGGCACAGATGTTATATGGGTAACAAGAGGACCCCGAGTAATACAATTTAATTAAATTTAAGACATAGTGCACAGAAGGAAATATGGATTGGAACTATACATTTGGGCAAAAATCCATGGTTGGAGGCCCCAGGGATAAGCCTTCTATTATTATTTTGCCCAATGGACATAGCCCTGTAAATTTATCTCTCTCTGTCTATAGACCAGCACAGTTCTCAGACTTTAGCAGAGAAGCTTCTTCATACAGTGGACAACAGCTAACATAGAAACTCGCAACTGGTCAAGATGCACAGAATAAAGGTAACAAATGAAACATCTATGTCATTCGTCACCTGCCAAGGTTCTGGGACCTTCACAGAAGAGAAGACAGGAAGATTATAAAATCCAGATAACAGGGAGGGCCAGCATTAAATCGCACCTTCTGAACCTGCTGAGACTAATGAACTCACAGCAGCTATTGCTGCCTGCACAGGAACTTCCAATGGTTAAACCATGGAGGGAGGAGGCACCATAAAGAAAAGAACAGGAAATGGGGAAAATGAAAATGGACTTTTGTTGGGGAGAGGAGAGAGAGGGCAACATATAGAGAAGGGGAGGACGATTGAGGGAGAGTAAAGGGACAAGTTACACTAAACCATAGGAAGTCATTTTCTGCTTTTCTAAAGTACATATACTATATGTATGTGAGCTACAACACACACACGTTATATATTTTTAGTTAAATTATGCCCTGTAGTATAATAACTGCTTTCCCCAAGATCCATATACTATCGTACAAAAACCAAGAGACTCCCCCACAAACAAGAGAGGCGATTGCCCTCCATTTTGAATCTGAAAAACAAGCCATCATTGGTGAAGATATCACGAACTTCAGACACGGGATTTGTTGAAATAGAGCTAGATCTGACTTGAAATCCTCCCCGTTGATGACAAGCTCTCATGGTGCCCGAAGATGCTATGAAAACTACCAAGGTTGAAAGGTAGTCAATATTCCTACCTAGCTGTGATGTTTACTATACCACAACAATGGCCATCATGACAAGATATCCCCAAAGGTACAATAATGGCACTTTTATCTTGGGGTAACCAAAAGTTGTCTAATTGGACTTTTAAGGTCCCCATGGCCTGTAAAGGCATACAACCTAGAAGAAAACGTACTGCTGCCATTTTTCTAAGCTAGTGTAAATGTAAATGCATTCTAAGTGTGTATCCTTTTACCCACAGATATGCACAGCTCTTGCAGCATATAGAAATCACAGTTGCTGAGAATGCAGAGAATAAACAGTCACATTGTTCCTAGTTACAACAGATACATTTACAACATAGCTCCTACATCTAAGGCTCAGGAAAAATCAACAAAAGAGAGGATGAAAAGATAGTAAGAACCAAGGGACCAGAATGTCAGCTATAAGATTATTTCTTATATGTGGCAAGGAAGTTACACCCAAGAAATCTCAACAATATGGTTGCCTAAATAATAACTCAAAAAATTCTATCCCTAGACCAAGAGCTATAGGAAATTAATGACTTCTATGAGAGGGAGACTCCAGAGATACAGGGATGGTTCAACCTATAAAAATCTGTCAATGTAATCCACCATATAAACAAACTGAAAAATAAAAACTATATGATCATCTCATTAGATGCCGAAAAAGCTTTTGACAAAATACAACATCCCTTCATGATAAAGATCTTTGAGTGAGCAGGGATACAAGGAACATACCTAAACAAAATAAAGACGATATACAGCAAGCCAACAGCCAAACTAAATGGAGAGAGACCCACAGCAATCCTGCTGAAATCAGTAACAAGACAAGGTTGTCCACTCTCCCCATATCTATACAGTATAGTTCTTGAGGTCCTAACTGGAGCAATAAGAAAACAAAAGAGATCAAAGGGATACAAATAAGAAAAGAAGAAGTCAAACACTCACTATTTGCTGATGATATGATAGTTTATATAAGTGACCCCAAAAATTCTACCAAGAAACTTCTATAAATCATAAATACTTTAAGTAATGTAGCAGGATACAGGATACAAGATTAACTTAAAAAAATCAGTAGCCCTCTTGTACACAGATGATAAAAGTGCTGGGGAAGAAATCAGAGAATCAACACCCTTCACAATAGCCACAAATATTATAAAATATCTCAGAGTAACTCTAACCAAACAAGTGGAAGACTTGTATGATAAGAACTTTAGATCTTTGAAGAAAAAAAATCGAAGACGACACCAGAAAGTGGAAAGATCCCCCATGCTCTTGGGTAGGTAGAATTAACATAGTAAAAATGGCAATCTTACCAAAAGCAATCTACAGATTCAATATAATGTCCATCAAAATCCCAGCAAAATTCTGCACAGACCTCAAAAGAACAGTATTCACCTTATGTGGAAAAGCAAAAACTCCAGGATAGCCTAAACAATCCTGTACAATAAAAGAACTTCTGGAGGCATCACAATCCCTGACTTCAAACTCTACTACAAAGCAACAGTACTTTAAAAAGCTTAGCACTGGCATAAAAACAGACAGGAGGGCAAATGGAACCGAATAGAAGACCCAGATAATAATCCACACCCCTTTGATCACCTGATTTTTGACAAAGAAGCAAAAAATATCAAATGGAAAAAAGAAAGCCTATTTAACAAATAATGCTGGCATAGATGGATATCAACCTGTAGAAAAATGAAAATAGATTCGTATCTATCACCATGCACAAAACTCAAGTCCAAATCAATCAAAGACCTCAACATTAAAGCCAGCCACACTGAACCTCATAGAAGGGAAAGTAGGAAGTACACTTGAAGGCATTGGCACAGAACACCACTTCCTGTAATCCCAGCAGCACAGACACTGAGAGAAACAATTAATAAATGGGACCTCCAGAAACTGAAAAGCTTCTGTAACTCAAAGGGCATGATCAACAAAACAAAACAACAGCCTACGGAATGGGAAAAGATCTTCACCAACCCCACATGAGACAGAGGTCTGATCTCTAAAATATACAGAGAACTCAAGAAATTGGCCATCAAAAGATCACATACTCCAATAAAAAAGTGAAGTACAGACCTAAACAGAGAACTCTCAACAGAAAAAAAAATCTAAAATGGCTGAAAGACACTCAAGGAAATGTTCAACATCCTTAGTCATCAGAGAAATGCAAATCAAAACAACTCTGAGATCCCATCTTACACCTGTCAGAATGGCCAAGATCAAAAACACTGATGACAATTTATGCTGGAGAGGATGTGGGGTAAAGGGAACGCTCCTGCATTGCTGGTGGGAGTGCAAGCTGGTACATCCCCTTTGGATATCAGTGTGGCGATTTCTCAGAAAATTAGGAAACAACATTCCTCAAGATTCAACAATACCACTTTGGGGTATTACCTAAAGGATACTCAATCGTGCCACAAGGACATGTGCTCAACTATTTTCATAGCAGCATTGTTTGTTGAAGCTAGAACCTGGAAACAACCTAAATGCCCCCGACAAAAGAATGGACAAGAAAAATGTGGTACATTTACACAATGGAATACTACACAGCACAATAAAAAACAACATCTTGAAATTTGCAGGCAAATGGATGGAGCTAGAAAACATCATATTGAGTGAGGTAGCCCAGACCCAGAAAGACAAGTATCGCATGTACTCACTCATAAGTGGCTTTTAAACATAAAGCAAAGAAAACCAGCCTACAAATTACAATCCCAGAGAACTAAGACAACGATGAGGACCCTAAGAGAGTCATACGTGAATCTAATCTATGTGGGACGTAGAAAAAGACAAGCTCTCCTGAGTAAATTGGGAGCATGGGAACCATGGGAGAGGGTTGAAGGAGAGGCAGGGATAGGAGCAAAGAAAAATGTAGAAGTCAATAAAAATCAATAAAAAAAATAAAAGACAGAGGGAGACTCAGTCTTCTATAAGGATGAGCTCTTCCACTGATTGTCTACTAATGGTCAGTCCTGATATCACATATGTCTATGCAACACTAAATGAGTTTAGCATTCTGTATTTATACATTTATATGCACATACATATAAGTTTTTGTAGCAATATTAATTAAAGAAAAATAGGCCATAATTTTGAGAGGGGGAACATTGAATTGTTGAAGGGAAGAGGATGAAAATGATGTAAATAAAGTACTAAATAAATAATAGCCTCAATTTTTTTCAGTCTTTCAAAAACAAAAAGCTCTCTTAGTAGTAAAGCAGGGTTTGATTTGGTTTTCCCCCGTTTTTGCTTGTTTGCTTATTTTAATCAAGGATAATGAGTAAATTGTTTGACCTGCTGTATATTTCTGTTCTATTTTTCCATGGTGAAAAATAAATCATGTGACATAGATATGAAGTTTTACAACTCCTGTCCTGTGTTTATTGAACAATAACACTAATACTTTCCATTTATTTGGAGGATGCTCATGGTGTGGCAGAAGCCTCTGTAAAGAGGAAGCCAGGTGACTATCTGCAGAGTTCAGTGCACCCTCTTATCTGTCCAAGTCCCCCTGTGCCAACCTGACATAAATCTAAAGAGAAACTCATGCAATGTGATGCTAAGATGAAGACTGTGTACATACTTCTTACATGCTGCAACCCTGAGCATCGCAGTGAAGACAGTTGAAAGTTCACATGAAAACAAAGACCTAGACTCCGCTTCCCAGAGTACCTCTCAGATATAAGCAGTTATGTCACCAAGTTCTGAGCAGCAGAATGTAACTTAAAATGTCCTTGTGTGGCAAGTCCTGGTTCGTAAAATCATGGAAGTTAGTTACCTATGCTCCTTCCCTTCATTTGACTAAATACTGATTTTGTGGTAACCCTATGGGTCCAAACTGAAAATAACACAGCCTCCATCAGTCTGGGTCCCTGAAAAAGAGAAAGAAATAGAACTTCAAGTTGCCTATTAAATTAAGATAAAAGAGTGTGTTCACATTACATTTTGTAGAGAGTTGGAGAGGGTATTATCTGAGTGCCCAATAATATCTTCATCCAAGCAGAATCTCACATTATCTGTGTCAAAAAAACCCAGGGGGAACCATTGCTGAATGGCAGTGCTGATACAGATTAACAGGCAGGTGCAGATGAAAAGAAGTTTGCAAAGTGCCAGCAGTGAGAACTCACAGACATAGACAGACCAGAAGACCTCCTTTCAAAACAGGGGTCAGAATTTCTGCATTGGTTTAATCCCCAAGGATTAAAAAAGGTGTTGACCCAAGAGCAGGAACTCAGAAGTACCTAAGGTACTTCTGTGAGTGAGTGGACCTTGGAGCTAGACCCAATCAATGTTAGCAAAGCATCCCCGGGGACGTGGCTCTGTGGATTTGTCTATGTCCCCTTCAAAGATTGAACTTCATTGTAAAATTGTGAGCTTGGTCTAGGTTTCTGCAAGCTTAGAAACCCTGAGTCCCTTTCTACCGGTCCCTTCTCAAAGCTAAATTAGTAAAATGTAGGCCCCAGGTTTCTGTACTAGCATAGCTGAATTTCACAGTTGAATTTCACAAAAGCTCTCTTTTGCCTCTGGGTTATTCCAGTTTAAGCACCTTCAAAAACTCACAAGAATATACTGTTAAATCTCTAAGATGCCTTAGAGAAGCATGTAGTAGGCACTTCCACATCACAAGTGAAGGAAATTAGACATCTGGAGGCTCAAGCACAGTCACACCTTCCAATCAAGGCTGGAACCCAGGCTTCCTGGCTCAGAATGCAGCTTCCCAATTATCCACATCCTTCTCAATTAGACACACTGGGTCTTCTCCCTGTTTGGCTTCATTCATTTTTACAATCATCTCTAGTCCTTAGAAAAAAGACAAAAGCAATTTTTTTCTTCATGTTTGATTGCTCTTTAAATTATGCTATTCACCATATACTACATTCTTTATCATCTGTTAGCTCTGTAGCAGGCATGGAAACCAACCTCACTTCATAGTGTACTAAATATGATGCCACATTAATCATAAACTTTATGGCAAGTGTCCTCAAATTGCTATTGTTGCCATTTGATATGAATCTTTGAAGGTTTTACACCAGGATACGCTGTTGTGGAAGCTTCTGTCTACCAGATTTCAGCAGGTTGATGCAATCAAATGAACCTTCAGATCCCAAGACACAGATGAGCTGTGACTATGAACTTAATGTGGCTGTAGCCAGCAATACAGAAGGTTGCAAGAACTATCAGCCTGGGACATGCATGGTTGCTGAGCCTCTCAGTCCCAAAAGAAATGTAATCCTGGATGAGAGTCGAAGACACTGAAGATGGGGTTGGGGTGCAATGATGAAACAGAAAACACAAAATATGAACCCAGAAGAAATCAAAAGAAATTGTTTCGGCCAATTGGCTCACACCAGTAAGCAGTGGAGCCAGGACAGCAAAAATTACACAGGAAAAAGCAAAGCACAGCCTGCTCTTGAGGGTCCAACTGTCTTGTGGACTAGCAAACTAAATATAGTCTACTACCATATATGCATACACACATACATGCACACATGCATATGCATGCACACACATTCAACTGGCCAATCAAAACCCCTTGAAAAACATCAAATGACACATGAGCAATATCTAATTCCAAAGTGGAAAGTGCATATTCTATAGATTTGAACAAACACAGGGTGTGTGTCACAGCACTATAGAGAATAGTTTCCCTATCCTCTGTGCTCTACTTGTCCATCCATAGGGGAGGCTAAAAACGGTTTTGTTTTTCCCCTTTGCACAGGGCTAGCCTCTGCTTACATCCCAGTAAGTTAGATTATATTCATGTAATTAATCTGTTTCTTACTAATAGCCTATCCTACTTCAAGATGGTCACCTTTCCATTCCTTCTCCAGGAAGTCCAAGGGGAGTCATTTTCTCTAGAACTTTCTAGAATAACCAGGTAGAGCTTAGAGAGGACACACTCAGAATCGGAAGACTGCCGCAAGGACTGGCACCTCCTCAAATGTCTTCCTGGCAAACTTGTCCACCCTCAACCTCCAGCAACTTTTTCATGGCGCTCAGGTCTTCTGCCTCTGTACCGGCTTCCATGGAACGTTCTCCTCCTATGAGGAAGGAAGGATCTCAGCATTTGCCACTCCAGTTACAGAAACAGAAGACTATCTATAACCTCACTTGTCCAGTGTTCTTAAGGAGTTGTGGGGGGCATTGAGTATAATTTTAAAAATTTAAATATATATTTACTCCTTCCATCTTTATCTCCTCTCTCCAACCCTTGTCATGCACACCTTCTCAAATTTCACGGCCTGTGTTCTTAATTATTTTTATATACATATACAAATAAATAAGCATATAAATATAACCTACTGAGTTCATTTAGTGTTACTTGTATGTAACACACATACAGGGGTAGCCACTTTGTATTCAATAGCAATTAGGAGACTCATCTCTAGGGAAAGCTAATTCTTTGTCCCTAGTAATCATTGTTTCCTATAATTCTCTGTCTAGGGGTAGTGCCCTGTTATAGTTCCTCCCTTCATGTCATCAGGTTTATTGATGCTGTCGTTGTTTAGGTTTTGTTTAGACAACCATATTTTTTAGACATGATGGGAATAGTCTCTCTATCATATCTGGAAAACACAAACTCACAACAAGCTTCCTAGTCCTCTGGCTCTTAAAACTTTTATGGCACCTCTTCTAGGATGGTCCCTGAGCCTTGAGTACATGAGTTACACTGTAAACGTTACTAGTTAGGGCTGGACACTGCATGAACAGCTGTTCTCTGCATTTGATTAGTTGTGGCTTTCTGTAAAGAGCTGCTGACTTTTCAATTGTGCACCTCTTTACATGTTAAGATGGAATTAGGACACATCCTAATTAGGAATTAGGAGGAGTTCTCTACATGCTGGCTTGGAGAAATTTCTTTATAATAGAAATAGTCTTTGGGGTAAAAAGAGAGAGAAACTGGGCTCGAAGGGCCATTCTACTATTTACAGTCAAGACCTAGTAGCATCTCCTACTTTTCTCTAACTTATGGGAGATTCATTGCACTTGTTGGAGTCTAGCTTCCTCTCTTACGAAAAAGAATATTAATATCAAGTTAACACCAAATGCATATATGTACATTCTTGATCAGGATCAAGTTAGTTATAAGTGATTAATAATTGTTCTTTCCTTTCGGGCCCTCCTCTTGTCACTACTTTAGTAAATCATTTCATCTTTCTGACGCTGTTCCACCATCTTTTAGCTGGGAAGACAGAGACAGGAGCCTCCCTGGAGCAAGCTGGCTAGACAGACTCATTCTATTGACAAGCTTCAGGTTCTGCTGAGGGACTTTGCCTCGGGGAATAAGGTGAAGAACCATGCAGGAAGCCTCCTGATGACCACTTCAGGTCTCCACATACAGCTACACACATATATGAGTACCCACATACATGAACCTGCACACACACACATGCATACAAGGAAAGAGTTAGAGAGTTATAGCATCATTATAATGATCTCTATTATCACAAACGTTCAAAGCTGCACCGAACCCAGCTGTCTTTATGAAACTTAAGAAGAAAGTACAAAAGTCTCACGTGACAACCCAGCCTGGGCGACTTTCCAACCAACTTAGTTATCTGCATGCTCTAACACTGTTTTCTTCCATTGTCAAGCTTGTGCATCCAAGAATCTGTGGAAGTTGTCAGGAGAGATTCTATGACTCGTCCTGGGTCTCGTTACCCAGTTTTATTGGTGCTAAAATCCAAAGTTGCAAGGTGCATTTCCTTCCCCTTTGCCACTGCCAGTTCAGAGTGACTTCATGTTAGTGGGCTTGTGAACGAATGCATCCCAGGGAGCAGTATTCCTGCACCTCTGGAAGGCAGGAAAAGGCCTGAAAGCCACCCACTGTCTTTCTCCACCACCCTTGTTTTACAGGAATCTCCAGAACACTCCACTCAGTATATTGACCCTACCAGGCTTAACTCGTATGCCCACCATGTGTAGTGTTGTGAGATCTAAAAATAATGTGTTACCATTCCTCAAAATATTCTCCTGAATTCTATGCTCTTAAGCTTACTGAGTTATGTTTTTCCCAACAGAGGACCTACAGCACAAGCAGGAGGGATTTCCCGCACGCCTCCTTCCTGCTGATTTGATGGAAAAGTCCTGCATCGCCAGACAATGCAAAGCACTTTTCAGGGCTACTTGTCACTACATTATACTCATTGGTTTGAATTTCTTTTTAAAAGAAATTTTAACCTAATTTTAATTTTATTCCTGGCTGGTGGATCTTGTAGAATCGGCAGTTTTCTTTATGGCATTGTCCCTTACTGTCCTTAAAATAATTCCACGCTAATACCTCCCTGGTCTGAGCATTCCTTTCCTGCTCAGATAGCCTGCTTTCCACCGGAGCTGCCGAGTGGCGTAAATCAATACAACGCACACCATAAACACCACAAGTGCTAACCCTGCCAATTGGCTCTCTTTAATTGGTTTCAGCTAAAAAACCTGGAAAGCTATTTGAAGTGAGAAGGCAGACAAATCAAAGGCAAGATGGATGACCCGGAAGGCCTCGCTGAGCCCGGGGTTGCTAGCACCAGCACAATGTTTTTCAGCTCTGATGTGGGTTGATTCCCCCCCCCCAATTTCTTTCTGCTATGGTACCATGTTTCAGCAGTGCCCACATCTGTGCTTGGGAGCAGGAAGCATAAATGTTCCTCTGGCTGAATGGTGAGTTTCGATGACTGTAACCCATAACCAGGGCTATGTTGGTGATTTCTCACAGCTACTTTCCTCGCTAACTCTGTAGCCTGCCTGACTCACATTCTGAAGCGTTCTCGCTCAGATACCACACAGATTAGCTGTTATGTTTTTCTCTCCCATCATGCTGAGTTTTTGCCTATGAGAACCAGGGGCTCGGCCCAGGGCTTTGCTGTAGATCTCTGCATCTGCTTCCATCAGTTGCTGGATGAAGGTTCTGCGATGACAATTAAAGTAGTCATCAATCTGACTACAAGGAATGGCCAGTTTAGCTGTCCTCTCCACCAGAGCATACTGTCTTTGCTGGGTCATCCTTGTGAATTCCTGGGATTTTCCATAGTACCATATTTCTCACTAGCCCTTCGATAGCTCTCTCAATCAAGATATCTCTTTCCTTGTTCTCCCTCTGTCCTTTCCCCTTCTTGAGCATCCCATTCCCTCATGTTCTCCTCCTCCCTCCACTTCTTCCCTCTCCCTCCACTTCCATCCTCCCTTCTCTCCCGTCTATGCTCCCAGGTTTTTCTCAGGGGATCTTGTATGTTTCCCCTTCCCAGGGCGATCCATGTATGTCTCTGTTAGGGTTCCCCTTGTCACTTAATTTCTCTGGGATCATGGAATGTAGGCTGATTATCCTATGCTTTATGTCTAATATCCACTTCAAACTACCATGTTTGCCTATGTGGGTCTGAGTTACCTCACTCAGGATGTTTTTTTTTCCTAGTTCCATCCACTTACATGCAAATTTCAAGATGTCATTATTTTTTTCCACTGAGTAGTGTACTTCATTGTGTAAATGTATCACATTTTCTCTATCCTTTCTTTGGTTGAGAGGCACCAAGGTTGTTTCTAGGTTCTGGTTATTACAAATAATGTTTCTATTAATCCAGTTAAGCAAACGTCCTTGTGGTTTTAGTGTGTGTCCTTTGGGTATATGCCCAAGAGTGGTATTGCTGAGTCTTGAGGTAGATTGATTTCCAGTTTTCTGAGAAATTGCCGCACTAATTTCCAAAGTGGCTGTACAAGTTTTCACTCCCACCAGCAATGGAGGAGTGTTCCCCTTACTCCACATCCTCTCCAGCATAAGTTATCTTTGGTGTTTTTGATCTTAGCCATTCTGAATGATGTAAAATGTTATCTCAGAGTCATTTTGATTTGCATTTACCTGCTGGCTAAGGATGTTGAGCAATTCCTTAAGTGTCTTTTAGCCATTTGCAATTCTTCTGTTGAGAATTCTGTTTAGATCTATCTGTACTCCATTTTTTGATTCGATTATTTCATAATTTGACGTCTAGTTTCTTGAGTTCTTTATTTGCTTTGGAGGTCAGTCCTCTGTCTGATGTGGGGTTAGTGAAGATCTTTTCCCATTCTGAAGGCTGTCGTTTTTTTCTTAGTGACTGTGTCTTTTGCCTTATAGAAGCATCTCTGTTTCAGGAGGTCCCATTTATTAATTGTTACTCTCAGTGTCTGTGCTACTTGTGTTATATTTAGGAGGTGGTCTTCTTTGACCATACATTCAAGACCAGTCCAAGAGAGGGAGGAGCGATAATGTGAGCAAAGGGGTCAAGACCATGATAGTGATACCCACAAAAACAGCTGACCTGAGCTAGTAAGAGCTCACTGACTCTGGGTGGACTGAGAGCAGGGGAACCTGAATAGGACCTAAGTAGGACCACTGAATGTGAGGGACAGTTGTGAGACTTGGGCAGTCTGTGGGGCCACTGGCAGTGGGACCAGGATTTATGCCTAGTGCTTGAACTGGCATCTAGGGTCACATTCTCTTTGGAGGGATATCTTGCTCAGCCTAGATATAGATGGAAGGAACTTGGTCTTGCCTTTAAGTCAAGTGTCAGAGTTTCCTGATTCCCCCATGGAAAGCCCTACCCTTTCTGAAGAGTGGATGGGAGGTTGTGGGGGAAGGATAAGGCGGGGGTGGGAAGGAGTGGGAATGGGGATAGCTATGTAAAATGAGAAAAGATTGTATTAAAAATCTTAATAAAAGTATAAATTAAAAAAGAAAACCAGGGTCTTCCAGGGTTCTGGATTGTCCACAAAAGCTAGGTGATCAGATCCTATTGCTGAAGACACCATGCACTAGGTAGAGAAGAGATCCAGAGAAACCAAGTTGAAATGACGTTGAAACCTTCCTTCCTGATGGCCAGTGTTCATAGTGCCAGAGAATGCAATGCAGGATGCTAAAGGGGAAAACTTCTCAGAGGTCTCGCCTAACTGGGAATTCTGTAGGCCTGGTGAGGCAGTGGTGGCAGTAACAGCTTTCAGAAATAACCAACCACCTTCTGGTTTGATCTGATGTGCAAGTCACAGGAAGAATACATTCCTAGTATTGTAATCCTGGTCAAAAGTCTGTGGCTGGGGAAGTCACAGGTCTTAGTAGTATGATTGCTACTATTGTTAAATGGCTATATTGTCTACTTGCTATCTAAATATTAATCTTTATGTCCATGGATGAGTGCTGTACCAAGCCTGGGGCAGGGAGGCTGGGTTTTGGTTTGAGATTTTGGCTTTTTTTACAGTGTGTAATGGTTAACATGAAGGTTCATACCTGGTCAAAGTGCTGATAATAAGAGACTTGCGAATACTTGACCTTGAGGGACATCTATTTGACTCCCTGCGTAGAAGACTGAAGAAGAAGACCCAGAAAGCACATAAGAGCGGGAGGATGGGGAGGTGAGCTATGAAGTGTTGTCATTTGGATAGCACATAACCATGGCACTCATGACCTCACTGCAGGCATATCTACTTGCACAAGACCCGTACAAGACTGGACCTTTCAGTAGTCCATCATGTAGGGACAAGGGGCTATCGCAGAATCTAACAGTATCCAATAGACCATTCATAAAGGAAAGAACCCTGGGGGCCCTTTCCGCTTCCAGCTATTATATGGGCTCAGTGCAGGTGACCAGAGAGGGGAGTTAGTGGTTGTGTTCATTGTGCCTGATCTAGAGGATGGTATTTTACAACCCTCACACTGTCTCCACATTCTTAAATACTTCCCTTTGCTTCTTCAACTGTGTTCTTGAGCCTTCCATGTGGTGGTGTAAATGTCACCCTGAGGACTGAGCTCACTAAGTAACCTCAGCTTTTTGAGAAGCCACGAGTCTCTGCATTCACCCGTGGTGGTTGGAGCATTCACCCGTGGTGGTTGGAAGGAGCAGCCTCTCTGGTTAAGGATGGGCACAGCTTTCATCAGGACTGGGGTCAGGCTATCCGATTTGTAACACTGTAAGGAGTGAGCCCATGACTACAATTCTGACAACAGTGGAGTCTCAAAGCTTCTCAGTCAGCCTGTCCCCCCAGAAGAGGCTAACACAGACAACTGGAGGAAGCCATTTTTCTGTGAGATCTGAGCCAAGGATTGATGGGGTATTTTTTAACCTCTTCAGCCACTAGGACAGCCTTGTGAGCACAGCCTCACAGCAAGAGGGTGCAGCCTGACACCCAGGCTGACCTTGACTGATACCATTGTCATCACCGAGACTTGCATCTTGTGCTAACACCCACCCCTCCTAAACTGTCTCATTAGGTGGCAAAGGAACTATTTCATTCATGCTAAGTGCCAGGCTCCGTTTTTAGAACACCATCCGAAAGCTGTTTACAAGTCAGTGCAGAAAAGGCCCCCACAACACTGGCATTTTTTTCCATCACAGACTTTCTCCCAGTCTGTGAAGTCACTGCTGTGGAGCTGGGAGCGGGGTGGGTGATGAAGCAGCAGAACGGGTGTGTACCAACAAACAACTGGAACAATTTAGAAAATGCTTCGTTTTATAGCCTGTTTTACAAATTTACCAGGAATGTGATTTAAAATCTCCTCATCAACCTTGTCTTGATGAACTGAGTAAAGTAAACTATGCTACCAGGAGAGCAGCCACGAGAACGCCACGAGGAGCGTGCCTGCATGCTTAAAGAACCTCCAGTGTTCTTTAATAGTGCCTGACAACACACACAGAGCTATGTTTGAGACACACAATTCCCATGCTAGTTCGTTCTCTCCCTATCTCCCCCACCAACAAATGTGAAGAGCCAATTGTCTGTTCTGGGAAAATGATAACCTGACAATCACTATCCAATTGCAAGCTGTGGAGATGTTTTCTTCCCAATATCTGTACATATGACATCCATCTGCTTTTTTCCTTTTTTTTTCTTTCCAGGGTTTATTTCAAATTGAATCCTTAAAATAAAGATAAGTGTCTATAAGGAAATTCCTTAATATAAATATATACATTACAAAACATTGCCATGATGTTCATTTTAAATGGCTAAGTGATTAAGTACTTCTGCTTATTGGAAGGAGTTTAGTGCAGGACTACAACTGGTAGAAAGGCCAGTTGTGAGCTCTAATTAAGCTTCTGTTATCCCGTAGATCCAGGGAGCTTGAACTAGTACACCTTGTGAAGGTAGGAGCTTGGGTCTTGTGATTGGAAGGGGACTTGGTGATAACGTATTCCAGCTGCCATGCTTGCTAACAAGCCCCATTCATCTTTGTGCTCTTTGTACCTGGAATCAAAACCAAGACTGTGATAGTGCAGCCTGAGATCTAGTGTTCCCAAACTGTTAAAAACATTTGTTTAGACACATCAGCCATTCTAACCGGCAACTCCTTTAGAATCCTAGTGCGTCCTCTCCTGTCTCCTAAAACCATGAGATCACCTTATGGAAATCTGTCTACCTTCTCTTGGAATTTCTTCACTCTTCTTCCATCTACTCTCCGAGTATGGCTGTTACCAGGAGAAACTACTCCAGGTACCCTCTCCCACCAGTTTCAGCAGTGAGCTTTTTCCCAGTGCTGACTGTCACTGAGAACATCAGCCCTACCGATGCACTCTGGTTGTTTCTTTGGGTGGCTGGATAACTGGTTTTTCTGAGCTAGGGCCTTCAGCGGTAGTCCAGCCTGGCCTCAAACCTAAGATCTTGCTACTACTGCCTCTCTAGTACAGTGGCTATAATCATAAGATAGCCCAGCCATCTCCACGCATTCCTCAGAGTGAAAATATACTTGGAAAGTATCCCCTTATCTCCCTTTATCTCCTACTAATTCTTCTCTTGTCAGAGAGACAATGAAAGATTTCATGTAACAACATTATCCCAGATTCCTGCCCACACATGGCTCCATTATTTTCACTAACCAAAAGTTTGGTTTCAGTTTTTAATAACAAGAATCCAGTGAAAATGAGATTGGCTAAAACTCTGGACAAAACTCCCCAGTGACTTCCAAAATAAACGCATCAACACTCTTGTTTGGTACCATCTGCAAGAAAAGCCTCTGGTCAGCATCCAGGTTCAATAATGTAAAGATAAAAATTATTAGTTGGGAAATAGGTTTCAGCACCAGGTCTATGGAGGGTATTCATAAACAACAGGACAATCCTCTTGGAGTTTGAGTCTTCAGAATACCTAGCAAGCGTGCTATATTTAGAATGTGTGTATTAGCTCCATTCCCCTTTGAGTCACAAGTGTTCTTTTAAATCAAATAGCTTTCAAATACAAACTCAACTCTGTGAACTATGGAAATCTACTCTCTGTCAGCCTTTCCCAACATGCTCCTCCAGAGAACAGAGCTTCATAGAAAATGATGTCAATGACTTTTCTCAGTCTCCCAAAAAAGATACAGTGTGGCACTGGTCTAGAAGCAATCCCTGAATTTGTGAGATACAATGGATACCTCGAGTTTGAAGACTTAACTCTCTTTAAAACCTTGAGAAAGATGCTGGGTGTTTTGAGGAGCATGGAAATGTCATTGTAAGTTCGTCTGGGTGTAACATGATGGGCCGGCTTGTTGGGGGTTCCTGTCCTACCCGGTACCCCACAACCAGCAAGGTCCCAAAGAAAATCACACAGAGGACTCCTTAAGTTATAAAACTGATTGGCCCATTAGGTCAGGCTTCTTATTAGTTCTTGTAACTTATATTAACCCATTATTCTGATCTATGTTAGCCATGTGGCTCAGTACCTTTTTCAGTGGGGCAGATCACATCCTGCTGCTTTGGCAGTCTGGGCAGGAGTGGGCAGAATCAACCTCCTCCTTCCCAGAATTGGCCTGTTCTCCTTGCATCATTTCTATTTCCTGTCTGATTTTCCCGCCTATACTTCCTGCCTGGACAATCACCGTTTATTTAAAACATGATTGACAGAATACAGACAATTCTCCCACACATGCTGTGTGTTGCAGCATCTCTCCAGGTACCTGCTGGTCATTAAAGGAGGAAGGGTAGCTCTGTGCGCTATTGGACACCATTGGACATGTAAAAATCACCTGATCATTAAAACAATAAATCATGGCGTGAGCTATGTTGTTGTTGTTGATCTGCCATTTCAGACCTGAAGAGCTGACAGAGAAGTGAACTGGTGAAAGCCAAATATGAACTTGGTCCCGTCTGGCCAGGAAGCAGATGACATTAATTTTCCTGAGAAGGTTACCAAGGCATGGATAGGTTAGAAGGCTGAAAGGATGAAGGCTCTATTCACCTGCTCCAACAAGCAGATGAGGGGAGGAGGTCAGGAGGGAAGTTATATTGATTAAGGATCACAACCAGAACAATTGAAGCATAAAATGGAGAGAAATGCCAGAAACAGGGCTGGAACCCCAGAGCCAATGGGATTCAGAGAAGGTCCTGGAACTTCCTGAAGGGGTGACCTTGATCAGGGCCTCAGAGAAAGAGTACAGTGGATAAACCACAAGAAGACTTTTAATGCTTAATAGAAAGAGTTTCTCCATTTGAAGGAATGCATAAGGACCAGAATAACTAAATATAAGTCAGAAAACGGAGAGGAAAAACAGATAAGCGCAGGACTCACTGACCTTCAATTTACTACCAAAAAAGAAGAGCATAAATATTTCTGCAGACAAGTGCCATTTCTGTACCAGGAAGAGACAGGAGGTGGGGGAGACAGGATATCAGAATGAGACGAATCTACACAAATCCCTGCAACCACCTAGATCCCCCATTAGCCTCCCTCCATGTATTTCCTAGGACCGTCCCCACAATTCACTGCTGGTATCCCAAACACCTGTTTTTTTTCTAGTTTCATGCCTTTCCTTGTTAAAACAATATATAACCTCTTAGGTATATCCACCTTGGGAGGGGATCCTCATTTCTTGTATATGGATGTCTCTGTGTACATGTGAAATATTAATATCAAATAAGATGTCTAAGTCTTTTCTTTCTTGAACACATTTTCTTGGTTTAATTCTCAGGCCCAGTATAGAAGCAAGAAGGATAAAGGAAAATGATTTCTCACACATACAATCCTCTCTCCTTCCCTCCTACTGCCTACCCAAGTTTTCCTTTAGTACTAAAGAATAAAGTCTGCAACATAACTCCAGTAATGATAAAATGTTGTCAAAGACAATGTATAGTGTTGAAAAAATAGAAAAAGAGAAGTACATTCATTTAAAAGAAAGTTGATACTTGCATAATATGGACTGAGAACTGAAGGCCTGCAATTGAAATCAATGTTCTTGATCACAGTTCTCAGCTACAGACTCAACCTGCCCTTCAGGTCTCATAGTTTCTTAATTCAGTGTTTTCCTCTCCATGGTTTTAAAATCCTATAGAAATTACCAAATTTCAAAAAAGAATTTTGAGATTTTGATGCTCTGAATTCAAAACAAAAGACTCTGTCAGATGTGTCCAACCTTTCAATGTGACATTGTCATCTATATAATTCAGAATTTTAAAAAAAGCAAACGAGTTACCAAAAAAGAATCACAGGAAAACCTCATTGTAAACAGCCTACCTGTCTATCAATGGTGAATGAAGAAAATGTAGTATATATACACCATGGAATTTTATTCAGTGGTAAGGAAAAATGAAACCATAAAACCTGAACATAAATTGATGGAATGGGGGGAGGAGGGTGACACTGAACTGAGAAACCCACATCCAGAAAGACAGGGGATGGGGCATTACTCTGAACTGCGTATCACAGATCCAGAAAGACAGGGGATGGGGCATTACTCTGAACTGAGTATTTCAGATTCAGAAAGACAGGCAATAGGACATTACTCTGAACTGAGTATCCCAGATCCGGAAAGGCAGGGGATGGGACATTACTCTGCACTGAGTATCCCAGATCCAGAAAGATGGGGCAGGGGGATTACACTGAACAAGGTAATCCAGATCCAGAAAGACAGTCACTTAATGTTTTCCCTCTTTTTTGGATCCCAGTTTAATTTATTTGATTTGAGATTAATTTGGAATACTTAGAAATCTCAAGAAGCTTGATGGGGCCCCAGTCGCAGGACAGAAGGCCTTCCAAGAGGGAGTACAGTAGACCCAGGCAATATTAAGGTAAAGGGTAGGAAGTACTGGGGATAGAAAGATTTAAAAACGGATAGAGTTTGGGAAAATGAGGGGGTTTGGAGACAACAATTAACCAAAACAAACGGTGTATGAAAAGCCATATGGAAACCTACAATTTTGTATGTCAAATATAAGGGGGAGGACAGGAGGAGAGGAGGGAGAACTGTGGTGGGTATGTTAAAATGAGTAAAAATTTTAAATTAAAAAAGAAATAAAATATGTTAACATTAAGAAAATCTCCTCCATTCTATCCATATTTCAAATGTAGACTAGACATTGGCCTAGAGAGATAGTTCAGTAGGTCAAGTTTTGCTATGTAATCCTGAGGACCCCCAATACCCAGGTAAATAAGTTAGGCAAGGTGGTATACACCTGAAACTCCAGAGCTGGAAAACAGAAACTGGTAGATCCCGGGGGCTTTCTGGTCAACCAATATGGTTGAAACAACAAACTCCAGATTCAATGAGATACCCTGTCTCTAAAAAGAAGGTGGAGTGGCGTAGAGGAAGACACCCAAAGTCTACTCTGACCTTCATATACGTATCTGTGGGTAAGTGTGTGCACATACATCACATACATGCTTACATGCCCACACATACGCACACACACACATACTCACACACACACACACCTCACAGATTCCTTATAGTAGTATTTTTAAAGGTTGATTAAGAAGTTTATGTGCTAAAAGACTCTGGAAGAACATGCCTAAAGTTCTGCACACTTGGACTTGGAGGTTTTTGATGTCATAGTATTTTTCATCTTGAAAACCATAATTTATGGGATGTTAGACATCATAGATCACAAGATACATCATTAGTTTGTATTCAATACAATGAAATTGATCCCCCACCACCACCCGAAAAAAAAAAGAGCAGCATTTAAAACAGTCAACAACCATTAACCATAGGGATTCCTGATTCCAAATATCTTAGTGGAAGTATGTGTCTCAAAGAAAAATAAAATACTGCTATTCATTGTCTTCTCTGCCTCTCTGATAGGGTCCATATACCTCTGGAGAAATTTGCGGTCTACTGGGTTAAATTAGGGCAGTCTTGCAAAGGGACATAACACTATCAGTGCTTCTTCCTGCTTTGAGTTAGTTCTCAGCCAGGGAACCAAGCATAATCCAGAAGGAAAGCACTCAGTCATGTGCCTTCCCAGATTGGAGAGCACTTTTAAGACCACTCTAAGGCGGCAGAGTTCCTGCACTACCTAATATATGCCACATGCTGATAGAGGGCAGCTAGGGGTTCCTATATACCATTCGCAGAACAGGGGTAGGTACAGCCAGGTTAGGTAATTTCACTTGCCAGTGATCCTGTGGTGTTGCTGATAGGAAAGCCTGCAGTGTCGGCCTCAAAGATCAACACTTGCCCTTTCTCTGTTATCACTCAGTTTCCAGAATGAGATGCCTTGTCTAAAGCATTCACCTGGTGTTTTCTGCCCATCTGAAGCCTGGGAAGCACCAGAGGTAGCCAAGCTTAGTACCCCAGACCTGCATGGGTGCCCCGGGCACCGAGGACCACTTCCTGGGACTATCTGACCCTGTTCTGTGTTCCTCTTGTCTTCTCTCCAGTGGAGCATTCTCACATCATCAGCCAGGGAGCAAAGGGAAGCAAAGTCATGGAGTTGGGGCTTATATTCTCTGCTTGTCTGTTTTCTGAGATACACGAGGTGTTTCTGTCAAAATGAGTTTCAAAACTTTGAATACTTGTTTCTCCTTGTTAGAGGGCAAACGTGCTAGCAACCTCATGAAACCCATGACTTCATTCCAACCTGCTTCTCTCTCTAGAAGGGAAAAAAGAACCACACACATCATCTTCTCTCTGGTCTGTCTTTGACACCAGCAGACACCAGAGCATTCCGCATACAAAGATTTGGGGATGAGTGTTCAGGTTACTTCTCTCCTGATCCCTTTCACCTCCCCCACCCAGATTTGTCGAGAAAATGCAGAAGATGGTGAACTTTTCCCCACCGCCCCACCGGGGTGTTAAGCAAGACTGAGCTTGCAGGAGCTTCACTGAGGACGCATGGTCCCATTAAACAATAAAGCACACTGTGCAGTTTCCCAAATCCTCAGACCCAGGGGCATTGAGTAGGGCTCATCAAGCAGCATCCGTGTGGAAAGAGATGAATACATTTTTACCTGGCACATACATATTTCCTCTGTAGCTGCCTCAGAAGCTTCTCTTCCAATGGAGTCATACTCACTCCTTCCCAAAGCAGACAAAAGGGAGGGGAGAGGAAACCCGAAAGGGTAGATTTTACAGGATCCAAAGAAAGGGAACATTGGGAAGCACTTAGATAAACCATTCTATAGAATTATTAAGCATGCAGTGCTTTTGCTTTGTTTTGTTTTGTTTGTTGTTGTTCACACTTACAATGTGAATTTTTAAGTAATTTCATTTTAGTTTCCTATGGCCAGGCTTATGGTCCCTTTCTCATCTGTTCATTGAAATAATCCAATATTTTATTTCTATCATGATTTCATTTTTCTTCAGTCGTGGTTCAGAATCGCCAAAACCTTGCTGAGGCTCTCATACTGAAGTTACATAAAGATAAAGTTGCAACGAATTCCATTGCAACGCCCACTAATTGTCAGACTCTGTGGAGGATTCTAATTAAGTCCCATAGGGGGAAAGAATACACGAAGCAGTGGAAGACAGTGAACAGCCAGCCATTCCAACAGCTTAGCTGAACTCAAATAGATACAGAAAATCCTTCTAAAAATCGTTGTGTGCCTGCTTTTTTTTTTTTTTTGGTTTTTTTTTCTTTTCATTTTGTTTTCCATTTTCCAGTCAAGGATAAGAAAAATCAGGAACAGAGAAATGTTGGGCTAGATAATGATATTCTAAGCATTTGAAAGGTAATGTCTATAAAAACTTTATGAGATGTGCTAAATTTATTCCAGACAAAAATCTTCATCGACTGACTGCCTATTAGATTGTCTTTACTGTCTGTCTTTCTTTATAGAGCTGTCACGAGAAGATTCCTCATGCTCAACCAATCATGGAAGATTCTTTAAAGACCCCAGAGAAGAGAGAGATTGGTACATCAACCTAATTCATGTAAATGAAAGCCCTGTCTCCTGTTCTAGCGATAAGGGCGACCAAGGAATTAAAGTTAAATAAAAATATAATGTCTCAAGAGACAATCTCAGACAGAGCAAATGATGTATCTTCCCAAGTCTAAACCCCCCTTCTTAAAAAGTAAAAGTACTAAACACGGACTACAAACTTGTCACGAGATTAAAGACAGAAAAGGTGTATCTTGGCTGACAGACAAAGGTCGCAGAGTCACGTGTGGAGGGGATACACGTTCTTACCTGGATGTGCCAAGATTAGGGAGGTACATTTTCACGCGTTCTATCCAGACACAAAATCCACAGGGTTGGGCATCTCTCCAAGGTCATTCTCTACCCAGACCTAAGCAAAGGTCATTGAGCTCTAATTCCTTTCCCTGCTGAGGACTGGGAAAGGAGCTGGTTTAAAGCGACTTGTTCTACAAGTTTTCATGTGGCCCGCTTCCCGAAAATGAGAGCAATAAGATTTTGCTTTGACAACCCATTCCCTGTGACTAGACCTTGTCTGTCCTTCCTGGACGGGAGCTCTCTGTTGGTCAGAAAGCAAAGCATTTCCTCCAGACTGGAGAGACTCTCCTGCCTACAGCTCAACCAGCTCTCTTTCTCAGATAATCCATTACTCCCTCCTCCTGGGTGGCCTGCCTGAGGAGAGCACTTGTGGTTCAGTCACAGCAGGGACCATGGCTCTCCAACCACACCCTCTCTCACTGGATGATTCTGTCTACTGGCACTTTCCTTTCTCTATGTAACCTTACCTACAGATTGCACCTGCAGCTAAAGCGCCAAGCATCTCCAGAAGGCTGAATTTCTCAACAGTCCTAACACCCTACTCAGGACTGTCTTTTACAGCTCCTCGGAAACAGCTGTTCATCTCAAACAATCTAGCTGTTGTTTATGCTGGACCCTGTGCGGGGTCAGCAGTGCCCCCATACAGCACAGAACTGTGTGCCTTTCTCTTGATGGTTCCTTCTTTGAGTGTTTGACACTGTGACATAGTTTCCTTTAAGAAAGTCTGTCTTCTGAAATCCACAAGGTCTTCATTCTTGTCTCTCTGTCTACCCCTCTGCATTTTTGTACACAGCTTAAAAGGCCAAGCTGCCATCAAGTTGCCTCCTTGTCCAAGGACCTAATATTACTCGAAAGGTTCTATCTTCTGCAAACCTTTGCATCTGGTGCATTCATCAGGCGTTACATTCTATATACCCATCTCCACGCTCCTCCATGTTTGGCTTCCCTATGACCCACAAGCTGGCCATTCCGCATCTGTGACGTCATTATCCCACTCTCCACAATGTATTTGTTTATGCCTCAAATAATTTCCACAGGAAACATACCTTCCACTTCTCTATTGGTCTGAAGATTCGGGTAATCCAGGAACTGGAGAGATGACTCCACAGTGTAGATCATGGGCTGCTCTCCCGGAGAACTCAGGTTCAGACAGAAGTCAGAAATCCTTGTGCACAATTCATATTTTCCTATTCATCTTCTGTCATGGCCATTGGCAGCACTACAGAAAGGGTGTTCGCAAGCAGAAGTCCTAGAATGGAATACCACAGAGAAACACTTCCCAGGTAATCTGCAAAGAATGCAGATCGTGGCAACCAGACTTTTCTTCTTGATACACAAGATCTGACTTTCTACTGAACAATACTTTGCCATCATATCCGGCATCCTAAACCTTACCTAATTAAAAATTCACTTGGTTTGTGGTGCTGGGAAGTCGAAGAACGTGGTTCTAGTGTCTGGGAAGTTCACATTTTGTCCTATGGCAGGAGATGGGGGAGCAATAGTGGCAGGGGTGTAGAAAAAGACTCTTCCTCTCTTACAGCTCTTTGTCCTTACCAGTGGCATTGTAGCTTTGGAACTTGATCTTCTCAGCTCTGTAAATGCTCTATTTTGCATTATTAATTTAAGATGAGTCAAGTCCCAGCCATTGTCACCCATTGTGGAAGGCTTTCCATGGTTGCCTACTTAAGGATTCCCTCCACCGTGTACTTGCTATCCTTTGCTTAGTCCCAGAACTTTTATCACTACCGGAATGTGTCTTTCTTCTGTCTCTGCTTTTATATACCTAAGTTTATATTTAGAATTGAATTCCCTATCAATGGTTGTCTTTTTCCTTCTTTTATCTCTTTCTACCCAGTAACTCGAAGAGCATCTGGCATATAATGTGTGTCAAATGAACATTGGTTGAAGAAGGAGAGCACAGATCTTGCTCCTTATTCTCTGTCTGTGAAGGCACAGGGGTTGAGTCTATAATCTCAAAACTACGGAGTGGCCAGCAGTTGACATATTATGAGGTTTGTGACCTTCACAAACATAGTAGTTTTTATTCCTCCTAATCTTTCAAAATGCACAATGCCTATTCATGCTTTACGGGATTTTCTCTATTTATGCCATTTCTTGCTTCAGTTACTAATAATGTCCCCTCCTGCTTAGCCAACAGTTTTCCTATATGACACCCATTATGCATACATAGTCTGTCAGAGCACTGGGAAAAGAGGCTCCCGCTCCTGGGGTGGTTGGGTCATGTGATCACAAAAGCAGATTTTGCTAGTCAAAAGTGTCCATTAAAAATGGGAAGCTGCTTCTTAAATGTCTATAGAAGTCTGTGGTTTAGTTCACAGTATCTTAACAGATTAAGTTAATGCAAATAGCAGATGTATTCTGCAGCAGGAAGACAAATGCTGGGCGGAATTAAAGTCATTCATGTGTAGTCACAGTGGGAATATTTGCATGATATTTTCTTAATTGCTCCAAAACATGGCTCATAAACAATAAACAAATGGGGGAAAGCTAGCAAAAATTAGCCTCCTTTTCTTTCTCTTTGAACCTACCAATGTCTTTCTTTGAGTGCTCTAAAAGCCCTGTGGTACCTTCTAGTCTCTGGATCAGCTTGGGGACCTGTCACCTCTGCAGAGACACTAGGGGCACTCACAGCTTCCCCTCAGTTAGGAGATATCCTCCAGATGCACGGAAGATGCCTTCTCTCCTTCCTGGTGCTCCAGATTTGTCCGTGCTGGTTTTCTGATCGTATGATCATGTCAGTAATTCACCCTGCTTGAAAACAGCTCGCATCTGTTGAGTTTTCTTAGAATATTTCAGTTGTTTCTCTCTTGTTGATATGTTCTCAGTGTGCTATATTCTGTGAGCTGCTGCAACAAAGCACCATAAACTGGAGAGTGTCAGCAACAGAAACGGATCCTATCACGTTGTTGGGGCTTGAAAATCTGAAACCAAGAAGGCCCCAAGATAGATTCCTTTGAGATAAATGGCATGTTACACATTTGCCTCAGCTTCTACACCTATGGCAATCCTTCTCATCATTGGCTGTAGAAAAATGTAGCAATTTGAATAAGAATGGTCCCCATAGACTCATATTTGAAGGCTTAGCCTTCAGAGAGTAGCACTCCCTGAGAAGGATTAGGATGGATGGCCTTGTTGGAGGAAATGTTTCACTGGTAGTAGGCTTTGGGGTTTCCAAAGCCCAAGCCACGACCAAACCCCTCCCTTCCAGCTGCATGCGGACTTGAATGTAGAATTCTATATCTCTAGCTTCAAGTCTGCCTACATGTCACCATGCCTCCTGCCATGATGACAGTGCGCTAAACCTCAGAAATTGTAAGTAAGTCCCAATTAAATGCTTTCCTTTTAAGGGTTGTCATGGTCATGGTGTCTCTTCACAACAACAAAACGCTGACTAAGACAGAAGTCGGTGCTAGGGAATATGGTATTGCTATGACAGGCCTGACCATACTGCTTGTTGGAGGAATATGGAAGACTTTGGACTAGAAAAGTAGTTGATGCTCTAAGTGGGACTTTATGGATCATACCAGTAGGAACATGAAGAACAGTGCTGCTGAGAGCAATGTAGATTATAATAGCAAGGCTCAAGATGTTCCAGAGGGGAAGAACATTAGTAAGTAGCCTACTAGAGATCATGCATGTGTTATTTGGTGAAGCATGTGGCTGCTTTCTGCCCTTGTCCAAAAAATATGCCTGGCTGGAAGACAATTAAGGAAATGTTCAGCATCCTTAGTCATCAGAGAAATGAAAATCAGAACAACTCTGAGATTCCATCTTATACCTGTAAGAATGGCCAAGATCAAAAACACTGATGACAACTTATGCTGGAGAGGTTGTGGGGTAAAGAGAATACTCCTCCATTGCTGGTGGGAGTGCAAGCTGGTACAACCCCTTTGGATGTCAGTGTGGTAATTTCTTAGAAAATTAGGAAAGAACCTTTCTCAAGAACCAGTAATACCACTTTTGGTTATATATCCAAAGGATGCTCAGTCGTGCCACAAGGACATGTGCTCAACTATTTTCATAGAAGCATTGCTTGTCATAGCCAGAACCTGGAAACAACCTAAATGTCCCTCAACCGAAGAATGGATAAGGAAAATGTGGTACATTTATACAGTGGAGTACTACACAGCAGAAAAAAATAACTGCATTTTGAATTTTTCAGGAAAATGGATGGAGCTAGAAAACATCATTTTGAGTGAGGTAACCCAGACACAGAAAGACAATTATCACATATACTCACTCATAGGTGGTTTTTAAACATGAAGCAAAGAAAACCAGCCCACAAATCACAATCCCAGAGAACTTAGACAACAATGAAGACACTAAGAGAGACTTACACAGATCTAATCTACATGGGAAGTAGAAAGTAGAAAAAAATAAGATCTTCTGAGTTAATTGGGAGCATGGGGACCTTGGGGGAGGGTTGGAGGGTAGGGGACAGGCAAGGAGGGGAACAGAGAAAAACGCAGAGCTCAATAAAAATCAATTTTAAAAAAACCTTAAAAAATATGCCAGGGGATAAATTGAAGAGTTTTTGGATTAATAGCATTGGTAGAGGAGATTTCAAGAAAACCTGCTGTTGATTCCTGTGCTGTGGTTATGAGTGGTCACTGTGATGCTGGTCTATAGTGAAAAATAACAAGTTGAACAAGGAAGAATAGAAAAATGTACAGTTCATGGAGAAAAGGAGCACCAGGTAGGGTGATGGAGCTCAGACCTGTGCTCATGGAAATAAACGTTTAAATAAAGCCTGATGCAACATGGAATAAAGGGAGAGGTGACCCCAGTGGAAGACTCCATAAGCTAAGCTTTCAACTTGTAAAAAGAATTAAAGAAAAGTTCAGCAGTGAAGGAAACCGTTGAAAACAGAAATCTAGCGAAAATGTACTTAAAAGAGAAGTTCTAGCCCCAGAAAGCAGCAGAACTTGGACGTTCCAGCCAGTGTGACTCTGGTTTTAGAGTAAAGAATACAGGTTTGTATAATCTCCCACCACAGTTGAGGAAAGCTACTGAGGTCAGGCGTGCATCAGGGGTGTCCCGACACGGAGGCTCAGAGAGGACGTTGTGTGAAGTTGTGAAAGTAAAGCCTGGATTGCCTTGAAGACCCCAAGATGTTGAGTATGCTGGAGTCCTGGGGTGCCCTGCAGAGGAGAGCTGTTAACAGGGTGTGGAACCAGCCCAAGAGAGACAACTTTATTGCAGGCAATGAAGCTGAAAGGGGTGGGTGGACTGAAGAGCGCTTTGACATCAGACGTGGAGATGCAGAGTTTGGACTTTTCCTTGCTGAAATGTCCATCTTGCTTTGGTCCAGTATGTCCTCACTATGCTCCCTTTCCCTCTTTTGGAATGGTAATGTATATTCTATGCCATTGCACGTTGGAAGTATACCATCTGCTTTTTATTTGGATTTTATGGGGGGTTACAGTTAACAGACTGCCATAAACTTTGGACTTTACTGAGAGTGTGATAGACTGTGGGGACTTTGGAGGTTGGACCCAACCCAGTTTTGCATTGTGATAAGGCTACAAGCCTCAGGGGCTGAGGAGTGGAATATGGCGTTCTGAAAAGAATGCCCTCATAGACTCATATACTGAACACTTAGTCATCAGAGAGTAGCACTCCGTGAGAAGGAATAGGGGGTGTGGCCTTGCTGGTGTAGAGACAACCTTGTTGGGGGAAATATGTTACTGGGGATGGGCTTTGAGGTTTTCAGGCCCATTATCCCTTCCTTCCTGCTCCATGTAGATCCAGATGTAAAAATCTCAGCTCCTTCTCCAGCACCATGTCGGCCTGTGGGCCTCCATGCTCATTGTGATACAACAGACTAAACCTCTGAAATTGTAAACCAGCCCAATTAAATACTTTATTTTATTATAAGCATTGCCATGGTCATGGTGTCTGCTTATAGCAGTAGAACACCGACTAAGACAATATCTTTCCTCTCTGTGTGTCTTTATGGGGTTCTCTACATATAAGAATACAAGCTACGTTAGATTCAAGGCACATCCCAGTCCAGTATGAGCCCATCTTAAGCAGTTACATTCACAACCAACATTCATCCAAATAAGGTCACATTCTGGAGCTTTAGAGGTCAGGAATTTAACATATCTTCAGCTGGCTTTTTTTCTTTTCTTTTGCAGGGGGACATATTCAGACCTGTAACACTGTGGATCTCCAGCCTGTTATGGGTATATCTACCTAGTAATCAAAATTGAGGTATGCATATACCTCAATATGTCTATGAATCTTTTCCTATATGCGTATAATACACTAGCCTACTAATATTTTGTTTTTATTATGTCATGTGTATAATAAACACAAAAATAGAAATTTAAAAATAAAAAAAAAAGTAAGAAGGAACAATACTTGGTTCCCTTGGCTCCCAGTGAAGCCCTGCTCCTCGTTCTTTTGAAGAACACTGCCCGAGTGAGTGTAGAAGTTGAATTCTGCGAGGCAAGGAAAATTAAAAGACATCCAGGAAAGAGCAACAGTTTGAACTTGAACTTGAAGGAATGTCTGAAATAAAGCTGAAGCTTGTGAAGTTTGCGCTAAGTTTAATCATCACAATTTAAACAATCCGGCACTTCATTAGTAGCAGGAATGTTATTCTAAAGGAATTGAAGTCAAGGGCTTCATACCTCAGTGGTGGAGTGCTTGCCTAGCGTTGAAAGAAACTGGAGTTGTGGTCCATGCCCATAACTCCCTCACGCTGGGGCCAGAGGGATGATGTCCAGACCGAGGTTGTCCTTAGGTGCACAGCGAGGTGGAGCCAAGTGTGGAGCACAGGAGACACATCCCACTCACTCCATTAGAACTCAGGCGACAGGCATCTGTCTTGGTCCAGTGCTGTCTTCTTTCTTTGCCTCCTGAACTGGCTTTTTATCAGGGTTGTTTAAGCATCGTTAAAGAAAACATCTAAGTGTGCTGGCCAAAGACCTCGAGGCTCTCAGTTGTGCAAAGCCTAACAAGTGAGAAAAGGTTGCCTTTGCTCACTTGCGATGCAGTTTGATGGCTAAGAAATGGGCAGTGATGCCTGTCTTGGGTTGTGATGCTGTCTTAAGGGGGCTTTCTCTTTCTGTAAAGAGACACCGTGACTATCACAACTCTCATCAAGGAAAACATTTAATAGGGGTGTATAGTGATGTATCATTTGTATTTGAATAAATAAATCTTGTCTGAAGACCAGAGGTAAAGTTCAAGTCACTGGAGATCAGGTAATAGTGACACACCTTTAATCCCAGGATTTGAGAGACAGAGTCAAATGGATCTCTGTGAGTTCAAGGCCACCCTGGGCTACACAAGATCAATGCAGAAACAAATCCAGGTGGTAGTGGCTCACACTTTTAATCCTAGTCCTGGGAGTCACACGACTTTAATCCCAGCACTAGAGGAAATATAAAATGGGAGGCAAGAGAGGCTTAGTCTGCTTAGTTTATAGTCACGCAGCCTTGGTATGGGTAAGACTTCTCTAGTGGCTTTGCTACTTTGCTTTTCTGGTTTTCAGGTTTAACCTCAATTTCTGTCCCCAGGTTTTTATTAACCATGCTACAGAGATGGCTTACGATTCAGAGTTTTAGTGCACTATCATCATGATGGGACATGGTGGCATGCAGGCAGACATGGTACTGGAGGAGCTGAGAGTTCTCCATCTTCATCCATAGGCAACAGGAAGTGAGCTGTGTTACTGGGCTTAATTTGAGCATAGGAGACCTCAAACAAGACCCACACACACAGGGGCACACTTCTTCCAACAAGGCCACACATACTTCAACAAAGCCACATCTCCTAATAGTACCAGTAACCACAAAAGATACCTTCCTGAGGGTTTCTGTAATACTAAACACTGCTCGAAAAACAGGTCACCCTTTGAATGTGTCATACAAAGACTAGCTGTGACTAGCTATACAGAATAATTAGCACAGTGTGCCCGTGGCTGAGCAACCAATACCTGAAGTGAGATCCCAGCCATTGTAACCCCCACCAAGTTCATTATCTATAAGATGGGGGCAATAAAATTCACCCTGAATCTCTTAGAAGGATTTTGTTAGAATGTAATGGGAACACATGTAAAGACATATTTTTATCATCAGCACTTATTACTGTTGGGTTGAGAATGTAAACATGATTTTTTTCTTTTCTTTTCTTTCTTTCTTTTTTTTGGTTTTTCTAGACAGGGTTTCTCTGAAGCTTTGGGGCCTATCCTGGAACTCCCTCTGTAGACTAGGCTGGCCTCAAACTCACAGAGACCCACCTGCCTCTGCCTCCCCAGTGCTGGGATTAAAGGCGTGCACCTCCACCACCTGGCTTGCAGTTTTCTTATTGATTTGCAACATAATAAGAAAGCTATGGTTTAGGTCTAAGAGACAGGCGGAGAAAAGTTAGCATTCCCTCAGTTGTCTATTGTGCTATCCCACATTTAACTCAGAAAGGGGGAGCAGAAGGCTTGGTGTCAAAGAGCACTTTGGATGCTGCAGGACAAGACCACATGAATGCAGAGCATGTGAGTGACACCTCCACGCTCAGGATGTCATGTCAGCCGCTAAGAAACTCAGGGAAATTTAGAGAATCCTACTTTGTAATCCTTGCCCATGATAACTTCTCTGCAATCATCCCACCCTCCATCTACTCAACCGCCAATTACCATTCTGAAAGACTGCCTCCCCAAGTCTGAACAGTTTCAGAAGTGCACAAATAGATGAACAGAAACAGTTTAAGGAAGAATGGGCTTCCTTTGGCTTGTGGGGTGAGAGAACACCATCTGCCATGGTGGGAAAGTCATGGCCGGGGCTGCAGCTGTCAGTCCGGCAGCAGGAGTCCCAGCCTCCTTGCTCACCCCTTGATAGGTCTGAAAGCCGAGAGTAGAGAATACTGTCTTTTGACTGGTTTTATCCTGTCCTACTTTTGATTTAGTCCAGGACCCCAGCCCAGGGGATGATGCCACCCACCTCCAAGTCAGGGTTTTCATCCTCAGTTCAGCCTCTTATACAAAGAAAATTCTAGCATGTCTTCTTAAGTGGTGCATGTATACACACAACTTTAGGCCAACCATCTCCTGTCAGTTATCAATTATTCTCCTGTGATGTAGGAGGGTCATCTGTCTATGTGTTACTTTCATTGGTTAATAAAGAGACTGCCTTGGCCTTTTAATAGGGCAGAAAATTAGGTGGGCAGAGTAGACAGAACAGAATGCTGGGAAGAAGGCAATGAGGCAGACACCATGATTCTCCTTCTGGAGACAGACACTGGTTAAATTCATGTTGGTAAGCCATGACCTCGTGGTGGCATACAGATTATTAGAAATGGGTTAATCAAGATGTGAGAGTTACAAGGCGGTCATCAAACCACACACACTAATAGTAGGAGACTTCAACACTCCTCTCTCACCAATGGACAGGTCAATCAGACAGAAACCAAACAGAGAATTGAGAGACCTATTGGAGGTATTGAATCAAATGGACTTAACAGACATCTATAGAACACTCCACCCAAATAGGAAAGAATATACCTTTTTCTCTGCAGCTCATGGAACCTTCTCGAAAATTGACCACATACTCGGTAACAAAGCAAACTTCCACAGATACAAAAAAATATTAGTAACTACCTGTGTCTTGTCAGATCACCATGGACTAAAATTAGAATTCAACAACAATGCTCCCCCCAGGAAGCCAACAAACTCATGGAAACTGAACAGTCAACTACTAAATCACCCCTGGGTCAAGGAAGAAATAAAGAAAGAAATTAATCTCTTCCTTGAATTTAATGAAAACAAAGACACAACATACTCAAACCTATGGGACACTATGAAAGCAGTGCTAAGAGGAAAGTTCATAGCACTAAGTGCCCAATTAAAGAAAGCAGAGAAAGCACACATTGGAGACTTAACAGCACACTTGAAAGATCTAGAAAAAAAAGAAGCTGATTCACCCAGGAGGTCTAGAAGACTGGAAATAATCAAACTGAGGACTGAAATCAACAAAATAGAAACAGAGAAAACAATCCAAAGAATCAATGAATCAAAAAGCTGGTTCTTGGAGAAAATCAACAAGATTGACAAACCCCTATCCAAGTTAATCAAACGGCAGAGAGAGAACATGCAAATTAATAAGATCAGAAATGAAAAGGGGGACATAACCACAGACACAGAGGAAATTCAGAGAATCATTAGATCTTACTATGAAAGTTTATATGCCACAAAGTTGGAAAATGTAAAAGAAATGGACATTTTTTTAGATAAATACCATATACCAAAGTTGAACCAAGAACAGGTGAACAATCTAAATAGACCTGTTAGTCGCGAAGAGTTAGAAGCTGTTATCAAAAATCTCCCTACCAAAAAAAGCCCAGGACCAGATGGTTTCAATGCAGAATTCTACCAGAACTTCCAGGAAGAGCTAATACCTATACTCCTTAACGTATTCCACAATATAGAAACAGAAGAGTCACTGCCTAACTCCTTTTATGAAGCTACAGTTACCCTAATACCAAAACCACACAAAGACACAACCAAGAAAGAGAATTACAGGCCAATCTCACTCATGAACATCGACGCGAAAATTCTCAATAAAATACTGGCAAACCGAATCCAAGAGCACATTAGAAAAATTATCCATTATGATCAAGTCGGCTTCATTCCAGAGATGCAGGGCTGGTTCAACATACGCAAATCTATCAATGTAATCCATCATATAAATAAACTGAAAGAAAAAAACCATATGATCATCTCACTAGATGCTGAAAAAGCATTTGACAAAATTCAACACCCATTTATGATAAAGGTGTTGGAGAGACTGGGGATACAAGGATCATACCTAAATATAATAAAAGCAATATACACCAAGCCGACAGCTAACATCAAACTGAATGGAGAGAAACTCAAAGCCTTTCCACTAAAATCAGGAACGCGACAAGGCTGTCCACTCTCTCCATACCTCTTCAATATAGTGCTTGAAGTTCTAGCAATAGCAATAAGACAACATAAGGGGATCACGGGGATTCGAATTGGAAAGGATGAAGTTAAACTTTCGTTATTTGCTGACGATATGATAGTGTACATAAGCGACCCCAAAAACTCTACCAAAGAACTCCTACAGCTGATAAACACCTTTAGTAACGTGGCAGGATACAAGATCAACTCCAAAAAATCAGTGGCCCTCCTATACACAAAGGATAAAGAAGCAGAGAGGGAAATCAGAGAAGCATCACCTTTCATGATAGCCACAAATAGCATAAAATATCTTGGGGTTACTCTAACCAAGGAAGTGAAAGACCTATTTGACAAAAACTTTAAGTCTTTGAAGAAAGAAATTAAGGAGGATACCAGAAAATGGAAAGACCTCCCCTGCTCTTGGATTGGGAGAATCAACATAGTAAAAATGGCAATTCTACCAAAAGCAATCTATAGATTCAATGCAATCCCCATCAAAATCCCATCAAACTTCTTCACAGACCTTGAGAGAACAATAATCAAGTTTATATGGCAAAACAAAAAACCCAGGATAGCCAAAACAATCTTATACAATAAAAGAACTTCTGGAGGCATTACCATCCCTGACTTCAAACTCTATTATAGAGCTACAGTATTGAAAACAGCTTGGTATTGGCATAAGAACAGAGAAGTCGACCTATGGAATCGAATAGAAGACCCAGATATTAACCCACAAACTTATGAACACCTAATTTTCGACAAGGGAGCTAAAGGTATACAATGGAAGAAGGAAAGCATCTTTAACAAATGGTGCTGGCATAACTGGATGTCAACCTGTAAAAAAATGAAAGTAGATCCATATCTATCACCATGCACAAAAATCAAGTCCAAATGGATTAAAGACATCAACATTAATCCGTCCACTTTGAACCTGATAGAAGAGAAAGTGGGAAGTAGTCTACAAGATTTAGGCACAGGAGGCCTCTTCCTAAGTAGGACCCCAGCAGCACAGACAATAAGAGAAACAATGAATAAATGGGATCTACTGAAACTGGGAAGCTTCTGTAAATCAAAGGACACTGTCAGTAGGACAAAAAGGCTGCCTTCTGACTGGGAGAAGATCTTCACCAACCCCTCATCAGACAAAGGTCTGATCTCCAAAATATACAAAGAACTCAAGAAACTAGGCACTAAAACTCTAATTAACCCAATTAAAAAATGGGGTGGTACTGAACTTAACAGAGAATTCACAACAGATGAACTTCGAATGGCCAGAAGACACTTAAGGTCATGCTCAACCTCCTTAGCGATCAGGGAAATGCAAATCAAAACCACTTTGAGATACCATCTTACACCTGTCAGAATAGCTAAAGTCAAAAACACCAACGATAGCCTATGCTGGAGAGGATGTGGGGTGAGGGGAACACTCATCCATTGTTGGTGGGAATGCAAACTCGTGCAGCCACTGTGGAAATCAGTGTGGCAGTTTCTCAGGAAACTGGGAGTCAACCTCCCTCAGGACCCAGCAATTCCACTCTTGGGAATATACCCTAAAGATTCCCTAACATACTACAAAAGCATTTGTTCAACTATGTTCATAGCTGCACTATTTGTAATAGCCAGATCATGGAAACAACCTAGGTGCCCCTCAATAGAAGAATGGTTAAAAAAGGTGTGGAACATATATACATTAGAGTTTTACTCGGCGGTAAAAAACAATGACATCTTGAATTTTGCATGCAAATGGATGGAAATAGAAAACGCTTTACTGAGTGAGGTAAGCCAGACCCAAAAAGAGGAACACGGTATGTATTCACTCATAAGTGGATTCTAACCATAATTAAAGGTCTTTGAGCCTATTATTCGTGATCCTAGAGAAGCTAAATAAGAAGATGAACCTGATGAAGATTATTTAGCTATCCACCAGGAGGTAGGAAATAGACATGAGTCCCAGGTAACCTCGGGTGCATGGGGGGGGTGGGAGGGTCGATGGAGGGGGGAGAGGACTAGAGAGAAGGGAGTAGGGGAGGAACGGGGAAAGCTTGGTGGCCGGGGATGGGGGGGGGGGAGGGAGGTAGGATGAATATGGGATCAGGGAACAATATATTTCAACTAAGGGAGCCATTTTAGGGTTTACAGGAGACTTGATTATATATGGGATCCCAGGTCCAAGGAGAAATCCCCCAGATTGCTCTCTGGACAGAGGAGAGGGTGCCTGAATCGGCCGTGGCCCATGACCATACTGATGTATATTTTGCTTATCACCATAGATCCTTCGTCTGGCGAAGGACGGCTATGCAGTCGGAGGCCCACATTGGAGCACCAGATTGAGCCCCCCGAGGTCCGGAGGGGGAGCGGAAGGAGGAAGAACATGAAAGACGAAATCAGTACTGCGAGGGATGCTATCACCCACTGATACAAGGGAAGGGATCTGATGAGAGTTTACCAGGGGCAGTCGGACTGGGACTGAACGAGGACGTGATCTAGCCAGATTCTCGGAATTTGGCTGGATTCTCTGACTGTGGCTGGCCCGGGGTCTTTCTGAAAAGCCATTGACTATGACACTGGGACCTGTTTCCTCTGCATATGCTGGATTTTGGGGATCCAGTCTGTTTGGACGCTCGCCTTCCTGGACCTGGAGGGAGGGGGAGGGAGCTGGAGCTTCCCACAGGGCAGGAAACCCTGACTGCCCTGGGGGACGGAGGGGAAGGAGGGGGGGAGTGGGGGGAGTGGAAGGGTGTTGGGAGGGGGGCGGAAATGGAAACTTTTATAATTTAATAAAATTTACTAAAAAAAAAAAAAGATGTGAGAGTTAGCCAATAAGAGGTTGGAGATAATGGGCCAGGCAGTGTTTAAATGAATACAGTTTCCATGTAATTATTTTTGGGTGTAAACTAGCCAGGGAGCTGGGCAGCAGGAACGCAGACTTCTATAATTGGCTTCTCCTTCTACACTCCTGCATCCTTATTTAGCAATATTAACTCCGTTTTGCCTCTGGATACAATAATCGCTGTATCCAGACTATTAGCTGCGTGTTCTTAGCTCCGTGTTCTCCCCTAGGATGTCCCTCACATGCTTGTCTCTGAAAACCCACCCTACATTCTAGACGACGGGATAGAGGCAAGCAGAGCACCTGTTTAGTTGAGTTACCAAGAATGGATGTTGAATATAATAAAGAAGGAACCCCGACCTTGTTGTCCATGCTCTATATTTGAAGGAAAGCTATTACCTCCATCTCTGAGGTTCTTTCTATGTGCTTCTCAGTAGAACATAGAAAGTACCTCAGGACTTTTTATGAGGAACAGACTGCAAAATAAGCTGCAAAATTCTAGGTTCCCTAAGAGTATCAGTAAATTGTATCTATCCTTCCACCTGACCTGGCACTTAGCATGGAAGAACAGGCAGTGGGCTTCTCTGATGACAAAGAGGAAGTCATCAAGCCTTAGTTCAAAGGTCAACAACACCCGCCAGACAAACGATCTACCACAGGCATTAGAAAGATCATGATGTTCATGGCCATGTAAATCAGCCACACCCACATGAGACAGAAAAAGACCATGGCATCAGCTGTCCAACTACAAGGATGAAAATGACAAGGATGGGGAAGAACTTGATGACTTCAGAAATGCTTAGCCAAGTACAATCCATTATACTTAAAAATAAAGTAAAGCAAAATGTCAATGACCTCCTGATCAAATTTGCGCTTTTCCTCTGGGGTGATCCATGTCTAAATGAGCTCTTTTCAAGCACCATGATTTATGCTGGGAGGTGGTAGCCCACACCTTTTATCCCAGCAGAGGCAGGAGGCACAGGCAGGCAGAGCTCTGTGAGTTCGAAGCCAGCCTGGTCTATAAGGCAAGTTCCAGGACAGGCTCCAAAGCTACAGAGAAACCCTGTCTCAAAAAGCAAAAAAACAAAAAACAAAAACAAACAAACAAAAAAGTCACCATGTTTATTGAGCAAAGCCATCCATGGCTAAAGCCGATGGTAGACCCAAGGTAATTTTTTTCAATAATAAAACTTTACTACAAGCAAGCAAGAATATAAGCAGGAACACTGCTCCTCCTGATTCCAAACACCCACATGTATGGAAATCCAGAATATAGAATGTGATGCTGTTTTCTTTCTGTATAACATGCATACTAAGAAAAATCCTACAAAAACCAAAGTTTCAATCAGGCAACTATGAGAAGCATAATGTGATACTTCAGAAGTCAAGTCATCAAGCCTAACACAGATACAGCTTGGATTTTCCTTCACAAAGGGAAAAAAAAATCCAAATCTTATTCCTGTAGGAAGCACAAATTGTATCGCTGGAAGTAACAGCAATCTCTTTAGCCACATCCCCGCAGGACTCACTTCAACCTGTCTTCTTAAGTGCTATATTTTTAAAGCCCTGTTGCTTACCCTCTCCCTTTTAGCCACACTGAACTGAACATTCTAAAGGCGAAGCATTTAGGGATGCAAGGTTGGCTGCAGATGTACCCCTAGAGAAAATGAGTCCTTTATGTCGCGACTGCTGTGAGTGTGTGGGAAAGAAATTATTAACAGATCCCCTGTTCTCAGCTGAAAACTTCCCATGTTATACTTGCTGGCAGATCGATTTTTGCTTTGGTGTGTTTACTCCTGATCGCCTATCTCCCCGGATAAAGGAACTCGCTGACTCCGGACTTAGTTATCTGATTTGCTTTGTACAGGAATGTTAGCAGATAGCAAGGCACAAAGACCTAGGACGCACCTGCGCAGGTGTGCTTGCTCTCCCACAGGTCCAACACCAGTATTCGAGGAACGGCCCCCAAGGAATGAATGCATAAGGGAACAGGTGTGGATGTGTTGTGTGATGAAGACTAGAGTGTGAGGCTGAACCACGCAGCCACAACCAGCTAACTCGAACGCAACTCACAACTGTGCATGCCAGAATAAATGGCTGTGACTTAATTCACTGTATGCTTATTGTGGTGTGTTATACTATGTTATATTGTGTATCTGACTGATACACAATGTTAAAAAAATCTAAAAGTCATAGAGAAAAACTACCTTAGAAATCTGCTGTGGGGCATTGGTCTTTTATTCTGTCACTTGTATTATTTTTAATAAAATGCTGATTGGCCAATTGTTAGACAGAAAGTATAGGTGGGGTGATCAGGCAGGAAGCAGAGGAGGGCAACTAGAATTCTGGGAAGAGGGAAGTTTCCATCTGCAGTCATAACCCAGATGCAGAGGACACAAGATGTGACTGCTTCGCCAAAAAAGTTACCAAGCCACATGGCTAACCTAGACAAATATTATGGGCTAATATAAGTTATAAGAGTTAATAACAAGCCTGAGATATAAACTGAGGCCAATCAGTTTATAATTAGTGTAGATCTCTGAGTGATTTCTTTGAGACTTAATGACTGTGGGAACCGGGCAGGACAGAAATTTCAGACAACAGAAATCCATTAGAATTGCATTAGAAATCTTTAGAAACCCTTTTTCTATAGCCAGTAAAATGTTATTTTTGAAATAATTTGCTAGGGCGAAAAGTCACGTTATGTTTCCAAATAGTCACACTGTGGTATCCAGAATTGAATCTGCTGTTGTCAGGTGAAAATAAACCAAATAATTATTTATTTCCAACATCATTTTAGGTGTACAAAAATTTGAAGCTGAATTGAAAGAAAAACTATTCCAGGTTCACAATGGTAAAAATACCTGCTTGGCTCTTGGCTGTAAATAAGCAATGATCATGCCTAGCCCCCACTTGGCACTCAGCATATGCATTAACCCGGGTTTTCTCAGAACACTACACTGAATTGTTTGTGATTGTTTGTGCCCATTTCAAAGATGAGAAAATTGAGCTTGGAATGGTTAAGCAATGACTCAAAGTATCACATTGGGAAGAGGAAGACTGGGTTCCGTCCCATCTCTGTTTGGCTCAACACTCAAGCTTTCAGTGGTGCCTCTCAGAGTAAAAGAACAAACACAGAAAGGAGGCAATGAGAGCCGTTCTCCTCCCATGAAGAATAAATCACTGTGTGTAACACAAATGTGTGGTTCTATCTCCTTGCCTGCAGAGAACCATGGCTTCGTCCCTTGAATATAGAAATTCCACTCAAAGAAACACTTCTTTGAACCCGTGCTCAGCCTGAGGATTGCAGTGTGGATGAAAAATACAGTTTCTTTATCCTAGAAATGTACCACCTAGGAAGTGATGGCTGTGGCAAGGATCCTAACTGAGAGTCCCAGGGTGAGCTCTATCTTGTTTAATGTAGGGTGAACAGATGTTGAGAGGAACGGTGGCTGGGGTGGGGAAGAGGGGGAGGATTGGGGAGTGGGTTACATTTGCTCACTGAAAACACTCATTTACTCCTGACCTGAAGGCAGCCAGCAGTCAAGAAACCAGACAAATTATACATGAAAGAGGAGGCTGCGTGTGTGTGTGTGTGTGTGTGTGTGTGTGTGTGAGAGAGAGAGAGAGAGAGAGAGAGAGAGAGAGAGAGAGAGAGAGGGAGGGAGGGAGGGAGGGAGGGAGAGAGAGAGAGAGGGAGGGAGAGAGAGAGAGAGAGACTGCTGGTAGTAGCAGAAGATGGGGGACAGTGGCCATACCAAATGTTGTTTGTGATTGTCCATGTGTGGGGTCAGTGTCACTGCAGGCCAGCAGGAGTGGGTTAGATGTACCGACCCAACAAAAAGTTCACCAGGAGGGTTGGTAATGGTTCCACAGGGGGTTGTAAGATATTTCCCCATATGAAAGACAGAAGAGCTTGTTGCATCTACGGAACTTGCCCAAGAGACAAACAGAATTGTAATACAGAGTTGTGATTCTGTTGCCCAACAGGGTCCAATTTTTGTTGGCCCCTGGATTTTAGATGTCCAGGTGTGAGACTTTTTTCTCCACCCCTGCTTTGCGATCTACAGCCAAACGACAGATTTCTCTATGATGTCCTCCACCTTGCCATCTGACTCACAGAGAAATGAGGGTGCTCCCTGACACATTGCAGAAATGGGATGCTAGTCTAAAGAGATTTATCATGACGAGAGAGCTTGCTTTCCATAATGTTTTTTCACCAATTAAGTGCACTACCCCAGGACTGAGTGTTTAGCAAACAATTATCAGTAAATTAATACAGTCTCACCCAAAACTCCTAAGCAGAGGAGTTGGATCTACCTTTGCTGAAAAATAAGTATAGCAGAATTTATTTCATGCACGATTTGAATTCTGATTCCAAAGCCGACACCATCCCACCCGTGTCATTTGTGACCATGTGTAAGTGATTTAACTGCTGTGAACCTCAGCTGGCTTCCCTATGGAAACCTAACAGCCAAGAGTCAGAAACCAGGAACATGGGTACCTTTGCAAGACAGAGGAGAAACATTGGCAACTCATAACTATTATTATTATTATTATTGATGCTGTCTATATTTAAAATTATGTCACAGATCCCATTTTGTCATCATTCAGTTACATGCATTTTAACACTGTCTCTCTTCAGTCTTAAAATTTAGAGAAAAACGCACTTGACTATCCAGCTTTTCGAAACTTATAACTAGCTTTACACCTGCTCTGTTTACAGCCACGCCCCTTCTGCAGCCCAGGCTTCTGGGAGTCTTGCGATGACCACAGAACTCTGTATCTGATTTACTCCGATTTAAAACCTTATCTAAAGTGGACATCACCTTCCAAATCTGAAAGAGAAATGGGATTTAATGATGCTGTCTGAAAGAGATTGGTTCCCTCAGAATCCTAGAGATTTGTCATCTCTGTTACATGAGCAGACCTGTGTGATTCTTCTCTCAGTAGGCCACACTGATCAAGGATAGCAAATCATGATGGTTCCTGAGTGCCCAGGCCACCGGTACTCATGGACACAAGCTGTCCTTGCCTCAACTGAGTCATTACCATCCCCCCATCTTGCAAAACTTACCTTACAATATGTCCATTAGCTTGACTTAGAAAATCTCAGCCAACATGGAAGCCAAATAGTTAGCATACTCATCGCAATTTTCTCATGATAAACGAGGAAAAGCATCTGTTGTAGTTTAAACTGTTTTCTTTAAAAGCTGCACTGTTCTCAGCTGTTCCGCCCAGCAAGCACCTATTCAGTTGAGGTATTGGTCTCTGTTATTTCCCTCCTTGGCATCCTCTCTTTCTTTGCTAATGGCAGCCTGACTTCCTGTCGCGATCTTGCATCCTTAGGACCCTCACCCAAGAGGCCCTGCTCTCCAACAAAGCTACCTATTCTTTGGTTGATTAGAATTTCACCAATTTTCTACTACTGTGTACAAAATTTCTACGAATAGCTTTGCTCGGCTTCAGTTCATCAGCAAGAGCTAGGAAGCCTTGCAATCTCATGATGCTGCAGAAAAACCCCATCCATCATTGCTTACAGGAATGGTGGGGCACTCATTAGCTACAGATTATAAAAATGGCAGGATTTTAAGGACATCTCTGGCTTACTGCTCTGCCTTAACAGAGAGAAGCGCTGACACTCCTCTTGGTTTTTTGCGTGTCTGTGATCTATCAGCTTTGAATTTGATGGCAAAAACTTTAATCAACTGTTAATTTATTATTATTATTATTATTATTATTATTTTGCTTCTTTCTTCTTCTCCTCCTCCTCATCATCATCTTATTCTTACTCTCCTCCTCTTTCTAGTGAAAGCTATCTTATTAGTTAGAAAAATGAACCAGAGTCACCTGAATGACTCAAGAGTTAAAGCATTTGTTGCAAAAGCCCTATCACCTAATATGAAAGAATGAAGGAAAGAACTGACTCCCAAAAGTCATTCTCTGGCTTTCCCATGCTCACCTTCTGCTGCAAGCACCTGCACTCATACACACTTGATAACTATAAATAAAATAACTATAAATAACTTGATAACAATAAATAAATAACTCAATAACTATGAATAAAATAACTCGAATAAAATAAAATAATTAAAATAAAACAGAGAGACACATTCATGATAAATATTTGTGAAGATGTTGAAGCTCATTAGCAGTCATAAATATGTAAGCTAGGACCATGAGATTTCATCTATGAGCTAGGTTGGCAAAACTCTTGTATCTGATATCAAATATTATAAGACATGGATCTACGGGGACTTTCATTTTGATGGACACTTGTAAGAAAGCAAACCAAAAAGTGGTCTGACTACTTTGGGGGGGGGGAAGGTGGCTTTGTGTTTTAAGAGGGATATTCACAGCTTGTAGCATTGAAGCCTGGGAACACCAGAGAAAGTCCCCTCAAGTGTTCCAGGCACACGAGTAAGAAGTTTTCGGGTAATTTTATTCACAGTAGCAAGTTCTAGGAAACATTTCAAATGTACATCAGAAGGATAGTGGATGAACAAGCTATAGTGTAGTCACATAATGGAAAATTACAAAGCAAGAGAAATAAATGGCCTAGAACCTCAAACAACACAGGTGAAACACACAATGCTGAATGAAACAGCGAATCCCGACAGACAATGTAAGACACATACCTTTATATATATTCCAAAAGGCAATACACTCTCTGTGTATATATGAATTTAGTAAAACAATCTATATTACATTTATTCTCGGGCTAAGAGAAAGCGTGGGAGGGAGTGTGCCGGCTACAGATATGGTTGCAGTGACATCTGTATGTTTACATTTGGGTGGCCCCCCAAATCTACAGTTTACAACTGGATGACATTTGCTTCATTGCTTACTTGTGTGCTGCAGGTATCCTCGCATTGAAGAATATAATATCATCTGAAAATTTGAAGAAAAAAACATTGTATGCATCTCCCAAGAAACTGGCTATTTGGAGGTGTCGTGGAAGTCCATTTTCCAACAACCTTCCTTTCTGACTTTTACTTGTTTTCACTGTTTAAATCTCACCCACGTTATGTTTTTCCTGGGCCACTCTCATGGGAGTACAAATTCTGAGCACTCATTAGTTCCCATAAACGAAGGGAAGAAGAGTGAGGTGAGGGAGCTGATGTTTCATAGCTTTTCTAGGCACACGTGTTTAAAGTGAATGTTTTCTTCAAGACGGAAGAAGCCATGGCAATCAAGACCATGAAGAGAATGTCTCACCTTCCTTCCCAGTCTCCCATCTCCACACAATAACAGCCCTGTGGGGGCACTTACATTGTCAGAACTCCATGCTTGGAGGAAACACAGCAGTGGTATTTTATTACCATCACTACCATGTGTGAGTGAGTGAGTGAGTGAGTGAGTGAGTGAGTGAGTGAGTGAGTGAGTGAGTGTGGAGTTCTCTGGGAAGAGAGTACTGCTCTGCTCTGCGCAGGCACAAAACAATAGTGTAGCATTCTCGCGCACCTCTCCTTCAGCGGCTTCCTTCTTGGCGCTCTGGAAGGGTCTCGTCCCAATAGAAGGCTTTGGAAAGAGATCCTTGCTCATTAAGCAGAAGAGAGAAGGATTCTGTCTGCAGCCACTGCAGCTAAAAACGCTCAAATGGTCGTCATGGGTGTGGGACGAGCTTTGGTCTCTTCAAGTTGAAAAAGAGGTGACGAACTGTTAACAAGTATAATGCCTGGGATTCAAAAGCAGTCCAGGATCGGATTAAGTGATCTGAGATACACAAAAAAAATGTGTTTTGCTGGCTAAATCTTTGCCTCAGCGACTCCTCCACTCCTAGCAACTGCACCTCTTGCAATACAAACATGGACTGCAGCACTAATCCATATTTATATTATCCTGCTATGCTCTGCCATGTTATGCTGAAAGCGACCTAATTTGCTAATAGCTTGTCATTCTCTAGCTGCGTTTCCCCCAGGCCTAAGACCACTCAAGTCCTCTTTAGGCAGCTTTGCCAAGGAATGCTGGTTGAGAGCTGGACTATCAAACACATTCAGCTCATAAAGTAGTCCCTCAAATGCTTTCTTTCCTGGTAATAAAATAAGCAAATAAGAACAATGGCGCAAAGAGAGCAGGTGGTACAGAGTGCGTGTTGCCTCCAAAAACCACGTCAAGGCGTGAGGAAAACGCCAGGTCTCAGATGCACATGCATTGCTTTGGGAAATAATTGGTTATTTCTTCATGGAATCTACTTTCTCTATGGAGAGTGTTTTAAAATAGCGCTGTCTTGAGACACTGAATTAGTCAGAAAAGAACAGGGTGTGCTGCAGTAACAAGAAGCCCTATGCCCCAGGGACCTAATGGACCAGAATCCTTTCCTGCCCTAACTCTATAGCCTCCTGTGGGAGGTTGAAAAGTCCTCCACACCACTCTACTCAGCAACCCAGGATGATGATTAGGTTTGATTGTCAACTGGATTATAACAAGAGACAAGAGCATTAATGGGGGACACTTTGAGGGAGTCTGTGAGGGTTTTCCAGTGAAGATGCACTGAGATTACTTTTCTCATTGCTCTCATGAAATCCCTGACCCAAGCAACTTAAGAAAGTGAGGGTTTTTCTTGGCCCACGATTTGAGGTTCATCGTGAGACAGAAGGCCTGATGGTGAAACTGTGGCTGGTCACACTGCTGTGCCTGCAGTTGGAATCAGAGAGAGACAGATGCTGGTGCCAGGCTCACTCCAGCACATTCAGAGGAAGTGGGTCTTCCCTGCTCCTTTAGACATTTCTGGAAACAGCCTCAAGGACACATGCAGAGGTATGTTTTCCTGGAGATTTTAAATCTCATCAAGTTGACCATGAAGATTAATCATCATAGGAGGGAAGACATGTCCTGAGTAGGTAGACCCATCCCATGGCTGGAATCCCGGGGAAAATCCGCTAAGGAATAATGTTCTCTCTCTGCTTCCAGGTCCATGTAGATGGGAGGATGTTTCCATCACCACAGTTGCAGGCAGGTCCTTCTGCCATGCCTCCCACACTGTGCATTAACTGTAAGCCTTAATAGGCCTTTCTTCTCTGAAGTGGCTCCTTCTCAAGCTTCCTCTCATAGTAAGGAGAACAGTACCTAATGCAGGCAAATTTTAGAGTCTAAAATATTCTCAATACCATTGCTGCTACATCTAGAAAAACAGAGAGTCATTGTGGATATTCACAAGTGGGTTTTTTTTTAACCTAGAATTTATTTTTTATTTTTTAATTGATTTTTATTGAGCTTTACATTTTTCTCTGCTCTCCTCCCTGCCTCTCCCCTCCCCTTCAACCCTCTCCCAAGGTCCCCATGCTCCCAATTTACTCAGTAGATCTTGTCTTTTTCTATTTCCCATGTAGATTAGCTTTATGCATGTCTCTCTTAGGGTCCTCATTGTTGTCTAGGTTCTCTGAGATTGACATTTGTGGGCTGGTTTTTTTTTTACTTTATGTTTAAGATCACTTATGAGTGAGTACATGTGATAATTGTCTTTCTGGGTCTGGGTTACCTCACTCAAAATGATGTTTTCTAGCTCCATCCATTTTCCTGCAAAATTCAAGATGTAGTTATTTTTTCTGCTGTGTAGTACTCCTTTGTGTAAATGTGCCACATTTCCTTACCTATTCTTTAGTCAAGGGGTATTTGGGTTGTTTCCAGGTTCTGGCTATGACAAACAATGCTGCTATAAACATAGTTGAGCACATGTCCTTGTGGCACGGGACTTTTAAAACTGACGACCAGGCCCATTTTGATGTTGTATAGCTGTAACCACAGAACTCAGGAGGTTCAGTCAACCTAGACTACATATCAAGGCTCTGTCTCAAAATCAAAAACAAAATAAAACAACCAAAAAAACCCCACCAACAATCAGAAATGGTGATGAAGATTTCCTTTCTCTGAACCCCTCATTCTGTGCTGCTGAAAAAGCAAACAGGTACACCCACTATAGAAATCAATATGGATGTTCCCCAAAAGCTAGAGATAGACCTACCATATGAGCCAGCTATTCTCAGACATATACACAAAAGACTCCATAGTCTACTGAAATGAAATCTGTTCGTCCATGCTCATCATTGCTCTGTTCACAAGAGCCAGAAAATGGGAGCAATCTAGATGCCCATCAGTTGAGCAATGGATATGGAAAATGTGGTCATAAGCACAATGGACTTTTATTCATCTGTGGGTAGAAAACAAAATGATAAACTTTTCAGACAAAAAAGAGATGGAATTGAAAAACAAAGTCCTTCTGAGTGGAGTAACCCAGACTCAGAAAACCAAACCCCACATGTATCCTCATGTATGTGACTCTTAGCTTCAAATCCTTAGATTTCTGTGTTTACCTCAGAGTGGCTCTAGAAGCCAGGAAACTAGAAAGGGGCCACTGGGGGGGGGTGTGAGAAAGATCTCACCTGAGAAGGATATTAGAACATAGGTGATATGAAGAAGGAATGGAAATAATGGGAGGGGCTTAAGTAAGGAGGGAGATGTAACAGTAAAGCAGAGAGGAGGGGGTGGGGAAAAGTAACACTAAGGATGTTTGGAAAAGACATTCAGAAACTTGCTATTGCATTAGCCATATATATACAAACACATACCTATATATGCTTGTGCATACACATGTGAGTGTGTGCATGTGGGCATGCATGCATGTATATATGTCTGTGCGTGAGAGAGAGAGAGAGAGAGAGAGAGAGAGAGAGATTTTAAGTGGTGATACCCTATGTGAGGGAAAGTACTCCTTCAAGAAGCCATAGGGTGCCAAATAAAAAACCCAATGTCAGGTGTGTGCTACGTCCCCTCAAGTGTTTGGACTAAGCACTTCCAAGAATTCCCCCAAGACAATCCTCCCTATTCTATTTTTTCTTGATTGTCCACCAAAACTTGATAGTATGATCCAATTGCTGGAGACGGCATGCTTTAGAGACATGAAAACTCAAACTGGTACTGACCTCCAAGTTCCTGCTGGCTGGCTTTCACGGTACTAGAAGATACTATGGAGGCTGATGGGGTAAGAGGAGGCTGTCAGTAGTCTCTTCCAGCTGGAAGCCATGCAAGCTACAATACCAACCAGCCTGACAAGATACACCCATTTTAGACAGAAACAATCATATTCTGGATTGGATTTAAGGCCTTCTTTATTGGAGGTAACTCAGGTCTAGCACTGCAAATATTACCAAGAATCTATGCCTTGGGGACTCATAGGCCCAATAGATGAACCTACTACCATTTGCTAATGAACATAGTACCAAACTGCCCTCTCAAGGGCAGTAGAAAGGTACGTAGAAAGGTACGTGTCTTTCTACCTGTAGATCAATGTAGCTCTCAGATCTCATCAGAGAAGCTTCATTTTGCAATGAATGGTAGTTAATACAGTAACTCCGTATAGCACGATTAATAAAAACCCAGAGACAGATATTGGGGTTCAACCTGAAGGTCAGAAAAGTAAAACAGACAGCCACTGGCTCTTACCTCTACCTCAGTCCGAAATGGCGGTCCTGCCTCCAGGTATCTCAGAATGAGATTGTGTCTGAGAGCTGTCTCCTCAGGTTTTACATTCCTCTCTAGAGCTAGGAATATGGGTGTGCACCACTACCTCCCACTTTCTATGGTAAACTAGTGTGGCTACTGGGATTAAAGGTGTGTGTCACTACTACCTGGTCTGTAAGTCTGTTTTACTCTCTGATCTTCAGGCAAGACTTATTTATTAAAATACAAACAAAATATCACTAAAACTCCCAACTGGTCAAAATATCGAAAGTAAGTGTCCATGGAGTACTCAACCTTAAATGGGATGTCCGAACCACATACCAAACTTCCAAAGCACAGGTGATACTGTAGAAGGGGTAGTAGAAAGACTGTAAAGGCCAAAAGTCAAGGAAACAGTGTCTCCTCAACAAGGCAGGACTGCTGCCCTCATGGGCTCACAAAGCTGTGCTTGTCAAACAAGACCCACACAATATCAAGCTCCTCAACAGACAAGCCTGGTGGTGAGCCCACACCCCAACAGTTGAGGGCTGTTGGGGAGGGAGAGTCAGTTTTCTCTGGAAGAATAGCCCCTGGTAGGCTGACCACAGTTCGGCAGATGCTCCCATACCTGCACACCCATAAGTCACACTCAGTGAATTCAGTGGGCTATGAAATTTTTAAAAACAGGACATGAAGTTGACATGGCAATGTGGGGAAAACATGGAGATTTGGAGAGAGGAGTGATCAAAATCCATTTATCCATGTATGAAATTCCCAAATAATAAATTTAGAATATTATGCATATTATAAAAGATTTCCTTGTGCATTTCTCTGGTCAGAAAAAGAGCTATCCCTCGCATAAAGAAAGCAGAGAAATCCCTTACCAACAGCTCAGGAGCAGGAGAAAGAAGCGTGTGGTGGATGACAGATATTGAATCCGACCTCCTAAAGAATTCTCAGATTTGCAGTCCTTCCCAGATTGAGGGTGGGCACAACTTTTTAAGCTGGTTGACTTTTAACACTTGCTAAAGTATGACTTTAGTCTTAGAGAAAGACTATGGAGCCCATGGGAGGACTTGTTAATTCTAAGGAGCATCAGAGTTGATCTATTGAATGGGTGTGTGTTTTGCACCTAGCTTTAAACTAGGTTTCCCAAACAATTTACTGGTACAAGCCCAGTGAGTCAGGTCATTTTCAAGCTCTGCCCGTAGATGTGAGCATTTTCGAAAGAAATCTTTTCTTTTATATTAACATATACCAAAGTATCTTGAGCTATGATTATGGGGCAAAATTATTCATTATTTTTAAGGAGCCCAGAAAGAAAATGTTGTAAGTGGGAACTTGAAAAGCTAAGTACAGAAAGCCAAGAGCCATAAATGTTCTCTCCGAAACGCCTGAACTTTCCATTTTTACTAAATTACATCTAATGTAAGCGCGTTGGCCTTTTCCTTCCTTCCTCGTACTGTAATACTCCAATCAAAGCCTTTCAACATAAACTAAATCTTGATCCAATACTATTATCTCAACGAGGAGTCCATTTTTAGAGCAACATAGGCTGTAATGAGACACGTGCACAATGAATGTGAGCGCAGATACGCCTGAAATGCTTTTCCCCAGAAAGAGAAGTTAGATATACGGCTCCATCAGCACCTTCACAATCCACTTACCAGGGAACTAAAGCTAATAGCTGCAAGCTCTCTGGTCGGGGCTGATAGAATTTCCTCCCTTCTTTCTTTGTCTTACACAACACTTGATTTTCCAGGAGAGGTGTATAACCTCGCCTTAGCATCAGAAGGAGGTGAAAGCAAAGTAATAGGCTCGGCAGAATGAAAGCTCCTGCCACCATTAGGGCCAAGGCAGGGATCTAGAAGCCTTTTACATTAGGGACTAAGTGCTGGATTTTTGGCTTTGCAGGCTGTAATGGATGTTTGGCCGGAACTGTTTGATTCCGCCGCTGTAATATGAAATAAGCCATCAACTCTAGTAAATAAATAGGCATGACTGTGTTTCAATAAACTTTATTTGTAAAGGCCAGGCACTGACCGTATATGGTCTAGGGGCTTAGTTTGTTTTTTCCGACTCTAAGAAGTAGAGCTTAGACCCTGACGATGCTCGGTCTGTTTTCTCATATTATTAACCTTTTCCTTTTTGTTTGATCAGACCTTCATTTCTCCCTTCAAATATTTCTGTGCTTTCCAAGCCGGTGATTGCTGTTGAGTCTCATGACAAAGTGTTAAAGGCGAACAGTTTTGCCCTTTATTGTCCAGAAATGGATGCAAAATTACTTGGGGGATCCTATCACTTGCTAGCCAGAATTGCTCCCGGCTGCTTGAGAAAGCAATACGAAAGGAAGTGATGGTCAGCTTTGACCTTGAGCAACTAGAACTTTCTCCTCTGTCAGTGTCAAGCTAAGATGTTGCTTTGCACTACTTGGGGGAAAACAATCACCAGTGGAGGCCACACCCTGTGCCACCCAAAGTAAGAAGGGAAACCCAGACTGCCTAGGGCTGAGAGTAAGAGAAAAGGCTGGAGGCTGGGGCCAGCAAGATGCCTTGGTGGGTAAAGGCATTTGTTGTCAAATCTGACAGCCTGACAGTTTGATTCCCAGGATGTACCTGGTGTGAGGAAACAACTGACCACTGCTCGCTCTCCTCCTAGCTCTACTTGCACGCCGACGTGCCTGAGTACCCACACACCTAAATAACAAACAAGTTTTCAAATATTCTGCATCCTGATTAGAACCCCCAAGCCACAACCTGTATGGCTTTGGAACTGAGCTGACTGAGGTGACAGGAAATGAAGACACGCCAAACACACACACACAAAAAAACCAGGGATCAGCTGGGTCATGCATTCTGATAGGGGTACATGGGCAGCCTGAAAACTCAGCACCTTTGCTACGCGCAGTTGATGAGGGGTACATTTGCCATGATGAGGGGGTGAGTACATCTTCTACCGCTGACAAGAAGGGGGTACTTTCTACGCAGCAGATGTGGAGGGGGGATTAGCTAATCTTGCTAGTAGGCATCTCTCCATGAGACCAGTCTTGGGCTTCAGTCACGCAGGAAGAGAAAATTGGGACAGATACGTTCTACACTCACAGTCAACACCATACTTGGACCAGGGGAAGACCTTGGCATTCCTCTGAGTCTGACCTAGGAAAGGTCTTACCATTGCCACAGGGCTGGTGTCCTTGACAAGGCGATGATCATGTCAAAACTGCACACCCCCTCAGGACTTCTCTGTTCTGCACACTGTGCAGAGGTGAAATGCTGGGGTTCCAGAGACAAAATGATCCCGGGCTGTCTTTGGTCACCTGACAGCCGGTTCTCATGCATGCTGCCATCCCACCTAGCATCCTCACCGTGTCAGGTAAACCCTGTGAGATGGATTACCCTGGCTGATCCTCAGCTCTACCAGCCAAATGAACAGCATCTGAAACCTCTAAGCAAGAAACAGGCACCTTTTCTGCCAAAGGTAGCTAGGTTGCCAATGGCCAATATTCTATAAACCCTGCCCCCACTCATCTTGTGGTCCACCGTTTATCCAACACGCACCCTTCCCCTTCGCACCACAGTTTAAGGACTTTCATCCGATTCTGAGGTTGAGCTTCCACAAAAGGAATAAGACACAGTCACTCCCTGCTTTAGAATAAAACCTAAGTGAAATTCCTGTCCTAGTGTCTGGTGTGCCTGCCTGTAAGGTTTGGGTTCTGACACACTCTTCTTTTTTTAAGAATTTTTTTATGCAATATACTTCAGTCATATCCTTTACCCACCTCCAGCTTCTTTCAGGTTCTCTCCACCTCCCTACCCACTCAACTTCATGTCTTCAGGATTGTTCTATCTATCTATCTATCTATCTATCTATCTATCTATCTATCTATCTATCTATCTTTAAAAGTGGGGGACAATCAAAAAGTGGAAATCAAAACAGCCTTATTAAAAAAAAAATGAAAAAGAAAACCTAGTATTTGTTTGGTTAACCTATCTCATACTAAGGCTCTTCAAATCCCTGTCTGATAGGCTTTAATAGTGACGTAATCTACAGGTCACGTGGCAGGTGATGAATGTGGCAATGGTTTAGGCAAAGAGGCATAGCCGCCAGATCTTCCCCAAACCCTGCACCCAAACTTGCACAGCAATTACAGCAGAACCCCAACCTCATGAGACAACATCAATTATAGACCTAGACAACGAAGCACTCACACAAATCTCCGAATGTGATGAGGTGGGCCCAGGTCACCACCAGCCTCTAGGTCACCATACTGTCCTACCTGCAATGGTAAAAGCAGTATTATGAAACAGCACAATGGGAAGAAGCTGAAACCAGTGGGCTTCTCTGTGACTAGTGACATCCATTAGAAGGCTCACTCAGAGGAGAGCAGTTAGAGAAGCAGCTGAGACAGGAGGGGCCTGGTTCCTATCAGCAGCATGTAAAGTCAAGAAGTTTGCCTGCTGGAGTAGTGTGGCCTCTACAAACTCCCCAAACTGACCTTTCAGGGCTCCTCTCCAAGACAGAGTCCCACAGCTCAGAGTACACCCTAAGAGTGGAATACCGTTTGATCATGTGGGGGATAACAGCAAGAAGAGCCAGCCATGCAAACATGCAACTATATACACTTTATATGTTTATATATTCTGTACCTCAGAGGCGCCGAAGGGATCCGCGAAGTTCAGAAAGCTATATGAGTCCCATCTTTAATATTCAGGGAAATCAATATTAAAGCATTATCTACAGAAATGTACTGAGGTTAAATTCCACACAGGCTTCCACAGGGGCAGTGGGGAATGGAATACTGTTGCAACCAAGACTAAAATCATGTCAAAAAGACATATTCAAGAAATAGAATGAAATCATGGTATATAATTCCAAATGAGCTAAAAAAAAAAACGAGTATGAAAATGACATCATAAGACATACCATATGAGCTGGGCAGTGGTGGTGCACGCCTTAATCCCAGCACTCGAGAGGCAGAGGCAGGCGGATCTCTGTGAGTTCAAGGTCAGTCTGATCTACAAGAACTAGTTCCAGGACAGGCTCCAAAGCTACAGAAACTCTTTCTCAAAAAAAAAAAAAAAATAGAAGTCAACATAGCAACTCAGAAATGAGTGATAAAACTCAAGAATGAATAGACTTCTTTTTTAAATTATGAAACTGAACTCTACTCAAGTACAGAGAGTTGTGAGACGGGACACATATACAGCAAAACTCTGAAATCCTTTACGAACCAGAAAGCACAGAGTAGTGTCTCAATGAGTCTAGGATGCAACCAAAGGAGACCCACACTGGTCAAAGATGCAACCAGTGTCCAGGCATTGCAGGGAACACCCTCCCAGGGATGAATCCATAAGCTACTGCCCCAAAACTGCATCCCATGTTAGAAAACGGTGTGGAGAAGAATTCACCAGTCTTCTTTTATGAGACTCTTCAGGTGTGGAATTCAAACATGTGGCAAATATTCAAAGGGGAACACGTGCTACATGCCATCCGTTCTAAGATCCATGTTTGCTTTTCACATTTCAACCTAGGCAAACTTGAGCTGCCTCTGACAGCCCGTGGTATGGCACAGGACAATTGGGCAACATTTTAACTTCCTTACCAATCCATACATACATAGCTCATCCCCAGTCTTCATTCTTCCCATCCTCCTTGCTGCCAAGTTCCCCACGGTTGACAGCTCTCAACAGTGAGCTCTGAAGAGCGCCCACTCACGCAGTGTTTTCTTCCAATAAATGTACACGTGTGTATGTTTTGCCTTCGATATCTCCCAGAACTCCTATAACATACATAGTTTTTACTGCTCCCCATAAAACTGAACTCTCACCTGCCCTCTGGCTTGCGTTGTTGCTGCCACCAGTGGTCCTTGATGATACTTGTACCTTACATATTTCTATTGACATGTTTGCGTGGGTTCTTGTTTAGGAAGTGAAGCCAATAAGCAGGAAAATTCACTTTATATAAGCTAAGAAAAAACGGGGTCCTTGTATTTTATTGGACCTCGAGTCCACTTTGGTCAATTTTATTCTTCAAATCTAGAGAATACTTGCCACAGAGAATAATAGTATTTACTCTGAATTTGCCCTCAAATATAAAAATGTGCCTTCTATACCAGAAGGGCAAGCCATGCTTCTAGAAAGATCTGTTGCCGCTTACCTAGTGCATCCCTCTTGCAAATCCCACCCCATCATGGGCAGGAGTCACATTGTATGTTTAACTCATTTTCTTGAGGGCGGTGATGTTTTACTGGGAAACTAGAGATTTCCCTTTAAATTTTACATTGGAAATCTGCAGGCATTGTCATTCTTCCTTTTAAGGTTCCTGTCAGCTAATGCCACTCTGAGATCTAAGAAACTGTGGCTAATGAGTTTGTAAATGTCAGCAGCTTGTTGATGCTGGGGAAAACCCTTAATTGCTTAAGAAATATTAAGTTGAAATTTAATGAATTCAGAAGGAAAGGAGAAGGGCATTCCTAAGACACAATGCAATAGATACAAAATTATGGTAAGAAAATCTAAAACAGCATTTTCTACTACATGGGCTGCAGTGATAAGAAAGAAAAGTTTTCTTTTCTTTTTTTTTTTTTTTTACTTTAAACTACAGGTCAAGTCCACCTCCATTTCTTCCTCACCTTCCAGTAAGGAAGCAGATGATGTGCCAAGAATGGGAATCCAGGTCTCTTTGATGAGGATTCTGCTAGGCGCTGGTCTCAGAACACTCTGAAGGCAGGACGCACTGTAGGTCTAAGTTTTGTGGTTGGGTTGGTGTCCTGATCCCTTTGCTTGAGGCCTTGCTTGGTTACAGAAGATGGCTGGTTCAGGTTCTGCCCCTACTACCAGCAGTCCTTGGTAGGGGGTTTCCACTACACTAGGTTTCCACCTTGCCCTGAAATGCCCCCCAATTCCAGTCATTTCTCCCAGTATTTTCTCCCCCATTCCACACTTCCTGTTCCCAACCCCACCTGCCCTGAGTCCACCCTCAAAATCTATTCTAGTTCACCTACTCTGGGAGATCCTTACGACCTCCTTGAACCCTCCTTTCTAATTAGCCTCCTTGGGTCTGTGGACTAGACCTTGATTTTCCTTAACTTTACAGCTGATATCCACTTACAAGTGAGTACATACCATGTTTGTCTTTCTGGGTCTGAGTTACTTCACTCAGGATGATTTTTTTTTCAAGTTCCATCCGTTTGCCTGCAAACTTCATGATGTCCTTGTTTTTAACAGCTAAATGATACTCCACTGTGTAAGTGTTCCCATTTTCTTTACCCATTCTTAGGTTAAGAGACATCTAGGTTATTTCCAGTTTCTGGATATTATGAATAAAACCACTATAAGCATAATGAAGCAAATGTCCTTGTGATAGAATAGTGTGTCCCTTGGGTATATGCCCCGGAGTGGTATAGCTAGTCCTGAGGTAGGATGGTTCTAAACTTTCTGAGAAATTGCCATACTGATTTCCGAGCGGCTGTACAAGTTTGTACTCTGACCAGCAGGGGAGGAGCGCCCCTCTTACTCCACATCCTCTACAGCATAAGCTATCACTAAAGGTTTTGATCTTAGTCATTCTGACAGGAGTAAAATGGAATCTCAAAGTCACTTTTAATTTGCATTTCCACAATGACTAAAGATGATGAACATTTTTTTAAGTATTTCTCGGTCATTTGAGATTTTTCTGTTGAGAATTCTGTTTAGTTCTATACCCCACTTTTTATCTAGATTATTTGGTTTGTTGATGACTAGTTTCTTGAGTTCTTTATATATTTTTGCATACTAGCCCTCTGCCAGATGTTGAGTTGTTGAAAATCTTTTCCCATTCTGTGGGTTGCCATTTTGTCCTCTTGACCATGCCCTTGGCCTTAGCAGAATTTTCACTGTAGAGACCAGAGAGCCTTCATCCAGCCACTGATGAGAGCAGATGTAAGTTCACAACCAAGCAGAGCTCAGGGAGTCCTGCAGAGGAAGGAAAGGAAAGATGGGGGAACCAGAGAGGTCTGGAACAGCTGGAAAACATGGTCCACAAAGTCTACTGATCAGGATTCATGGGGCCTCTCAGAGATCAGGGACCCTGTAGGGTTCTGACCTAGGTCTTCTGCATCTATACTATGGCTGAGTGGCTTGCTGCTCATGTGAGATTCCTGGCAGTGGGAGCAGGGGTCTTGCTGACTCTTTTGCTTGTTTACAGGACCCTTTTCCTCCTTATTGGTTTGCCTTGCCAGGCTTGATGTGATGGTATGTACCTGGTCTTATTGTGGCGTATTATGCTGCATTTGGTTGATGTCCCTAGTGGGTGTGGATATGGGGGAGAGGGGGAGATATGGGGAGATACTGGGAGGAGGGGAGGGAAGGGAGGGAAGGGGAAGCTGCTGTCCAGATATAATATGTGAGAGAAGTGCGGGATGGAATAGTGCTTCTGTGGAAATGGTCGATCTAAAATCGCTAAACATTTTCCTCCAAACCATGATATCAAATCCAGCAACACTAACCCAAAATGAACTGTGGGCTAAGTCTGCCAATTTCTACCTCAAGGACCAGATAGGAGTTTCACAGTATAGACCAGGTTGGCCTTGAGTTCAAAACCTTCCTGCCATGGTCTCTGAGGTAGCTAGGATTACAAGCATAAGCCACTGCTTCTGGCTAACAAGAGATGATCTTGACCCCAGTTTCTCTCTGAAGGGTGGAGGAAGCAGGGCAGAAGCCTTTGTCCCCTCCCCTTTCCTTCTCACTCCCTCTCTCAACAAATTCCTCTTCTATACCTCTTAGGAAAACACCACAGAGGACTGAACAAAGGGACTCTTCCCTCGCTTTCCCTTCCCTTCCCAGCCTTTTCTGTGTGCTCGCTTTCTCACAGCTAAAAGGAAGTTTCTTCCTCAAGAAATCTTAAAAGGGTGTGCTAGGTGGGCGGTTTGATAGGAAGAGTATGCTCCACCTCTCAGGTCATTGCTTGCCATAGTGCCTGTTCCTCAGTGCTGGGGTGGGAGCCAACAATGTCAAACACACTGTAAAGAGAATCCGGAGCAAGGAAAGAGCTGGGGTAAACTCCAGTTTCATTTCTGAGTCCAGTTTTCCCTAAGAACTGAGAGTCTTGATAGAAAGAGAGGTATGGAGGGAGAGAGGGAGAGAGAGGGGGAGGGAGAGAGAGAGGGAGGGAGAGAGAGAGAGACAGAGGGAGGGAGGAAGGGAGGGAGGGAGGGAGGGAGGGAGGGAGAGATCATTGGACACATGGCTTCCTAGCACTTTCAAGCAGTCATTTTGGGAGCATTAAGCCTCAGGTGGGGCATAATTCTGGGATCTGATCTTGCAGATGGTGCCTAACAAGATGACCAAAGCCTCAGCAGGGAGGAGTCAAGGGACACAGCCCTGTAGTCAGGACAGGAACCCTGGGAGATCCCAGTGCTGAGAGCTCAGATCACAGCCTGGGGGGAGCACTCCCCTTTCTCCTCTCCCTTCTCTCCCCTCTTTCATTCCTCCCTCCTCTTCGCTCTTCTCCCCTCCCCATCCCTTCTTTAATATAGATACCACTTTACAATGTTATAAATGCTACATGGTATATTTGTTAATCGATTTAGTGCATTTAATCCCTCAAATTGAGGAAGAGTAGCATACTTCTTCTGTGCCCTCCACGTTACCTCATACAGCACCGACCACATTTCCAAGCAAAAAAAGTCACGATGATAGAAGCTGACTTCAGAACTCTTGTCCAAAATTTCCAAATGTTTCTATTAGGCACAGTATGTATGTATGACAAATTTGCATGTCCCGAAGACCCAGATGCACCAGTTTGGTTACTACATATGCTCTGGTCTCCCTGGAAGCACTCCCTGCCCAGCACACAGGGACAAGGCTTCTCTAGGGTTTTTTTTTTTTATCATTCCTGGAGCTTTGTAAAGCATATGAAAATGGGTGATTTCAGGTTCATAAATTTCCAAATAAACAATCTTATCTACCAAAAAGAAGCTGAAAGTTTCTGTATTTTCTGGCTTTGCATATTGATTTCTAGGAATAATCTTTAGTTTTTACCAAATTGATATTATATATATATATACATATATATAATATACATGACCCCAGAAAAATATGAGAACAGAAATACACCAGGAAATACAACCATATAAATGAAAACAAATGAACCAATGAAAAGCCCCCATGCTGAAAGAAAAGCATCTATTTCTAAGCCGAAAATGTAACTGAAAAACACAAAATGGAACTCTTCGAGTAACTGTGCATTGCGAACACTCACAAGCCCTTTCTTGTAGCCAAGGATTTGTGTTATTTTTCTTTCTTTCTTTCTTCCTAATAGGTACAGAACCTCAAGGTACTGAAGCAATTTTCCCTTTACAAAGTAGAACTAGCTCTCCATCCCTCGCCTCCCTCCCCACACTAACCACCTCCCCAGTGGCCGTCCACAAGAACCATTTCTATTTACATTAAAGATGATTTGGCCTGTGTACACTGCATTGTTTGACAGGAAAGATGGATGTTCACTCATAATTAAGTTTCAGCATAAATGACATCATTCAGGAGGATAAGCAATGCCGTATCCCCTCGCTGCTGCTTTGCTCAGATAATGTTATGGGTTACATGCAGATTCCCGTGACTTCCTGGGCCTTCTCCTCCACAGACAATCCCGTAGCAGCTCAGCTCCCCTGGGGAGCCTGCAGGAAGTGGTTTCTCTCATTCATCATGCTCTCTTGACTCTCGGCTTTCCCACGTGGTAGAGGTGGAGGCGAGTTCAACGCAAAGTAAGGTCACCTGAAAGTGTATTGAAATGCAGGATTTCATAATCACTCGGAACTTAGAGGTTAAAACTCCTCGTTTTTCTCCATAAGGCGCTTTGGGAATCCTGGACTACATCATACTCTGTGAAATGGCCAGCCCCGTGAATGAGACTCATTGCTTGGGGGTTTCCTATATAGACGACAGGCTCGGCAGGTCAGGTTTGTAAACTCTCGTGTATTCTCCACTCCTCCTGGTACAGTCAGATGGTGATGTTATTATTTTGTTTCCTGTAACTCTCAGGGTGTAATTCTGATGTATGAAACCGAGTCAACCAAACCAAGTTACAGAACAACCGCACCAATTATAAACCACCTCGACTGTACTATGTGTCTAGGGGGCCAAGAAACAAATCTGCTTAAGAAAGAAATGATAAGTACTCCCCAAAATTTCAGTGTCTAAAATGAGAGGAGTAATTCTCACTCAAATTCTATGAGGTCAGTCTTACTCTGATACTAAAAACTAAGCAAAAAATCACAAGGAAAGAAAGCTGCAGACTAACAGTCCCTGTGTTGTGACAATTAGGGAAAAGACCCTCAATACAAGCAAATACAGAAGTGTATAGGAAAAAATTACATAACAAAACCAAGAAGGACACAGTCTAAACATGCAGGTCAATATGGGCATGGAGCAATGTGACACGACATACTTAACAAATTAAACACAGAACTCACAACTGCGACTCTCACACTTCATGAGTGATCTTTTAGCAGCAGGTGGGGACTATTACAGATATCCGCAACTGGTCCAAGTTAGGTGACAACAAACAAGGGGTACCCAGATTCAACTATTACATCTACAATGCAGCGTCTATACCAAAAACTCATGGAAATCTCCAAAGAAAAGAGGAAAAAAAAAAAAAAGACGATGAGATCAGAGTAAAAGGACGTCTGGATCAAGAGAGTGTTTTCTGCATATGATAGGGAAGCTATACCATGAATTTTCACCAATACACTTGCCTAAACAAGACCTGTATAATGATGATACCTGTCGACAGCCAAGGTCAACAGGGGAAATTTTACAAAAGCCTATGCTTAAATGAGGAGCAACAAGTTATTAATGGTGGCTAAGAGAAGTAGAATCGCTCTTCTTCCAGGACAAGTTCATCAACGGGTTATCTAGCCCCAGCTGGTCATTCCTAAACATATATACATAGAAGCAACTCTAAATGGACTCAGCACATTGTGTATGTCTGTGTGTGTGTGTGTGTGTGTGTGTGTGTATGTTGTGTGTAACTGAGAGAGAATGGGGGGACATGGAATGGAGGGAGAGATCAAGTGAAAATGATGTAAATAGAGTATTCATGCATGAAATTTAAAAACCTATCACTAATATCACAATTGTGAAAGGCGAATTAGACTTTGCATCAAGATCAGGAATAAGTCAAAGACGCCTGCTGTCCCCTACAGCTGTGAATCGTAACACTGAAAATGCAATCCAAGGTAATCACACAAGAAAAAGAAATTAAAGGTCTCCCCTTTGCCATTGAATAAATATTGCCTTACTTCAAAAACTATAGTTTTGCTTGTTGAAAAGAATCTGTGAAAGAACCATCCAAACAGATGGGCAGCATCAGTAGTAGTGCATGAGATCATGCACCAGTTTAGTTACTCTCAGGTGTATACTGCAGTGGACAATGGGAAAGTGAGCCCAGGCCCAGATGGAGACATCACAAAACGCATCAGACTTCCAAAAACTTAACATCAACACCCATCAAACTATTCCATAGAACAAGAAAAGAAGGAACACATCCAAATGCTTTTTATGAAGCCAGGACCCAAAGACACAACAACAACAAAAATATATCGACCATTCTCTCTAATAAACATATGAATATAGATGCAAAACTCTCCAAAGGGGGCTGGAGAGAAGGCTCATCAGTTAAGACCACTGACTGCTCCTCTAAAGAACCCAGGTTCAATGGCTTTTCAGAAAGACTCCGGGCCAGCCACATTCAGAGAATCCGGCCACATTCAGAGAATCTAGTTGGATCACTTCCTCATTCAGTCGCAGTCCAACTGGCCTCGGTAAACTCTCATTAGATCCGTCCCCTTGTATCAGTGGGTGATAGCATCCCTCGCAGTCCTTATTTCCTTTTTCATTTTCTTCGTCCTTCTGCTCCTCATTTGGACCTTGTGGGGCTCAGTCCGGTGCTCCAATGTGGGTCTCCATCTGTATCACCATCCATCACCAGATGAAGGATCTTTGGTGATAAGCAAAATATTCATCAGTATGGTTATGGGCCAAGGCCGGTTCAGGGGACTTGTTTCCTCTGCATATACTGGATTTTGGGGATCCAGTCTGTTTGGATACTCACCTTCCTGGACCTGGAGGGAGGGGGGAGGAACTTGAACTTCCCAAAGGGCAGGAAACCCTGACTGCCCTTAGGGACGAAGAGGGAGGAGGAGAGGGAGTGGGGGGAGTGGGAGGGTGTTGGGAAGAGGGGCATAAATGGAAACTTTTATAATTTAATAAAATTACTTTTAAAAAAAAAAGAACCCAGGTTCAATTCCCAGCACCCACATGGTAGCTCACAACTCTCAGTAATTCCAGTTCCGGGGGAACCATGACACCAGGCATGTATGTGGTATACATATCTGTACATGAAGACAAAATACCCATACACATAAAATAAAACAAATAAATCTTTAAACAAGTTCTCAAATGGAGGATTAGAAATTAATTCAAGAAAAGATCAAAGGGATTAATTACCATGATCAAGTTGGCTTCATGCCAATGATGCCGGCATGTTTTAACATGGACATCAATAAATGCAAAGAATTTAATTTATAACCACATCTGTGGTGGTTTGAAAGAAAATGGCCCCCATAATCTCATGGAGGGAGGTGTGGCTTTTTTGGAGAGGAAAGAGCCTGGTTGGAGGAAGTGTGTCATGTGGGGAGGATTCTGAGGTTTCCTATGCTCAGGATACTGCCCAGTCAACTTCCTATTGCCTGCAAGATGTAGCTCTCTCAGCTCCAGCACCACATCTGCCTGAGTCTGCCATGCTCCCCACCATGATGATATTGGACTGAATCTCTAAACTGTAGGCAAGTAACCCCAATTAAGAGTTTCTGTGTTCATGATGCCTCTTCACAGAAATAGAAACCCTAACTAAGACAGAAGTTGATAACAAGAGTGACATACTACTGTGATAGGCCTGACCATGATTTTGTTTGGAAGAACTTAGACTTTAGTGCTTTGGGTTAGGAAAGCATTAGAATGCTTTAAGTGCTGCTTAATGGGCCATACTAGTAGAAGCATGGAAGGCAGTGGTGCTGAGTGTGATTTGATGAACTGTGGGGATTAAGAGCTTTCAGAGAAGAAGAAAGTTAGTATGTGACCTAGAGACTGGTTTTGTGATATTTTGGAGAAGAAAGTGGCTGCTTTTGGCCCTTGTCTGAAGAGTCTGCTTGAGGCTAAAGTGAAGAGTTTTGGATTAATTCCATTGGCAGAAGAAAACTGAAAACAGCCTAGTACAGAGTATGTCATGTAGTTATTACTGTTAACTCTGATGAAGATTTACAATGAAAAGAAGAAACTGAACAAGAAAAAAATATTTGAGGAGAAAAAGAGCACCGGAAAGTGGAAAGGAGCTAAGTCCTGTGTTCAAAGAGATAAACGGATTAAAAAATAATAATAAAAATAAAAGATCAAAGAAATTAAGTAAAGAGAGTGGTGACCTCAGGACAAGATCACATACAGATAAATTTCCATTTTGTGGAAAGGGATTAAAGAAAAGTTTAGAAGAGGGTGTAGAGGTGTGTGCCTTTAATGCTACCACTGGGAAGGCAGAGACCGGTAGACCTCTGAATTTGAGGCTAGCCTGGTCTACAGAAGTTCAAAGATAGCCAAGGTTAGGCAGAGAAGAAAACTATGTGATGTGGAATTTACCTCTGTAATCTATGAATATGTCTTATTACCATTGGTTAATAAAGAAGCTGCTTTGGCCTATGGAAGGACAGAATAGAGCTAGGTGGAAAAACTAAACTGAATGCAAGGAAAAAGAAGGCAGAGTCAGGCAGACCCCATATAGCTGCCAAAGGAGAAGGTTGCTGGAACCTTACCAGTTGGTCACAGTCTTGTGATAGACAGATTAATAGAAATGGGTTAATTTAAGATGTAATAGTTAGCTAGGAATATGCTTAAACAATAGGCTAACCAGTGTCATAATTAATGCAGTTTCTGTGTCATTATTCAGGTCTAGGCATCTAGGAAGTATAAGTGTAGTCTCTGTTTACAACTACGAAAAAAAGAAAGCTTGTAAAGATATAATTGAAATATATCTGAGTTGGAGGCCAGCCTTGTCTACAGAGCAAATCTCAGGACAGCCAACCTTAGACAGTGAAAGACGGAAAGCTTATGAATATGCAATTGAATGAGGGGGCCATGTTTCAGCACAAGCAAGAAGCAGAACTTGGCAACTTTTGCCACGTGCTTCTGGCTTTAGAGTTAAGGATAGAAAAGACAGATTATGAAATTTGCCTCCGTTCCCGAAGAAAGTCACTGAGACCAGGCATGTCAGTGATGTCCCTGAATAAATGCCCAGTAGAGAAGCCATAGCATAAAGTTGGGAAGCTGAAGCCTGGATCGCCTTGGAGAACCCAAGAAAGATGCTAGAGATGACAGAGTTGTGGGATACCTGCCGGGGAGAGCTGCTAACAGAGAGTGTAACTAGACCAAGAGAAAGAAGAGTGTTACAATCAAAAAAGCTGAATGAAGTTGAAAATCTGAAGAGTGTTTGACATCAGACACGGAGATGCAGAGTTTGGATTTGCCCAGGTATGTGGTTCGGGATTTACTCACTAAGTTCCCTTCCTTTGTTTCATGAATGATGATGTATATACTGCATCAATATATGTTGGAAGTATATGATTTGCTTTTTGATTTTGATCTTTATAGGTGATTACTGTTAAGAGATTGTATGAATCTCAAAAGAAGCTTTGAATTTTGGACTTTTAAAAATTATTGAGACTGTGATGGACTATGGGAACATTTGAAGTTGAGCTAAATGCAGTTTGCATTATGATATTATTACACGACTGTGGGATCCATGGAGTAGAGTGTGGTAGTTTGAATGTAATTGGCCCCGATAGTCTTATGTGGCTTTGTTGGATTGGGTATGGCCTTGCTGGCAGAAGTGTGTCACTGTGAGGGAGGGCTGTGAGGTTTCCTATGCTCAAAATACCACCCAGTATCTCAGTCACCTTCTTGTTACCTGAAAGTTGTAGGAGTCTCAGCTCCAGTACCACACCTGTCTGCATGCTGCCATGTTCCCTGTAATGATGACAATGGACCTAAACTGTAAATAAGCCATCCCAATTTAATGTTTCCATATAAGAGTTTCTATAGTCATGGTGTCTCTTCACCACAATAGAAACACAAACTAAGACAGCATCCAAGAAGATAAGATACTTAAGAATAAACCTGGCCACAAAATGCAAGATTAATATTCTATGTACTATGAATAAATAAAAAGAACTTAACTTAGACCTGGATAAGTGGAAAGATACCCAATGTTCATCAGTTGGAAGTCTGAATATGGTTAAAAAGACAACAGTCTCTACGCTGAGCTATTGATTCTGTGCAATCTTTATCAAACTACGTCTGCTTTTGTAGTAGTCAAAACAATCCCTACATATAACAACGTAGCAAGAGTCCTAGTTCCCTATATCAGAACTTCCTGTAAGACAAAAATTACAAAGATTGTTTGGTCCTAGAATAAGGTTAGATGTGGAAAGGAGTGAAACAAACCTAAATGTAAAGGCTAAAATTATGCAACACTTAGAAGACACAGTTGTAACTTTTTATAACCTTGGATGTGGACATGGTTTCTTACACATGACACATAACCCACAAAATTAGCAAAGCAATTACAGTTAAATTGGGTGGCATCAATTTTTTTAAGATATTTATTGAAACGTAATCAAGAAAGTAAAATGTAAGTCATGCACAGAATGTAAGGGAATATTTGCATGATGAAGAATCATAGTTAAATGATGAAGAATCAAGATCTGGACAGATAAAGAACCCTCACAATTCAACAGTAAAAGTATGAATAACCTACTTTAAATTAAAAGTCCAATGTAAATGATTCATAAATTCAGAAGGTAAATTTTTCTGGCAGGAGCTTGATAGAGGTTAGAATATGTTCAACTGGCAACAGTTACAAGTTTCTCCGAAGGGTAATTGAAATAATTTGAAATTGTCGAATAGTTCTTATTCTCAATGAAATTGTAGAAAGAACTCATTAATTTGTCAAAGTACAACAATAACACTGTTTTGTGATAAATAAAATATGATTTTAGCATAGAAAAATGATTTCAAAGAACTTAGTGACTCTATTGTTACAAAATTCCTTCAATTATAACCCGCTTCTTTATGTGAACAAATCTCAAGGTTTATACTACTAATAATGAAAAGTAGCAATAAAATGTTAACATCTTTATTCCAATAACAATACTCTTCCCTGAACACGTAGAAAAGATCCACCTGTTTCATTAACATGTGTCTTTGTTAGATTGTGCACTATATGTCTAAGAATAGTTCTTTTTAATTTTAAAATGTATTTTAACCATTTTGATCATTGATAGAGGTGAGTATAATATTAGTCCAACACAAAATAAATATTTTAGCACCTCAGCCTTCAACTTGCCTTCATAAACAATCCAGAAGCACCTGCTCAGTGGCCTGGTCCTCCCACATCAATCATTAATCAAAAATAAAAATTAAAATAAATGCTGCACAGACAAGTCTACAAGCCAATCTGATGGAAGTGAATTTTAGATTGAGGTTTGCTCTTCCCAAGTAAATCTAGTTTATGTCAAGCTGACAGGAGCTAAGACAGGTAACTACCTGGCACAGGTACCCATCATAAATATATGAAAAATCCCTACAGATGAAGACACCACCACACATGACTGCTGAATCCAGAAAAACCAATAATATCAAATGAACCAGGAAATACTTCCTTTGTGGCTAGCTTCCATGGTACCTGAAGGTGCTGTGCAAGCAGCCGAGGGAAAAAAAGACAGCACAATCTTGTCTAACACTGCAGTCTACATGGTACAATACTGACCCACCAGGCAAGATGTGTCTACCAGGCAATAGTGGCTCAAGGCTTAGGGGGTAACTGACTAGTTTCGACTGGGATTGAGTCGCGTTCCGTAGGAGTGAATTTCTTGCCGCGTTCTGAAATCCTGATCAAAAGTCCATGGCTGGGGAGGTCTTAAATCCCTAGTGTAGAATCTGCTGTTGTTATTTTGCTGAACAGTCACATTCAAACTCCCTTGTACACATTTATGTTTAAACTCATAGACAAAGGCAGCTCTCAAGCTTGGTCAGAGCAGCTTCTTTATGCAGGGGACAGCAGTCAAGAAGAGATGCATGACCGGTGCATGCGTGTGGCGGCTCAATGCTCAGTTACAAACAGGACGTATACATTGACCCCGCTACGACCAAGGCTCGGGGGAACACTGGAACGCAAAGTGGAAAGAACGTCACGATGTGGAAGATGCGGAGGAGAAGCTGTGAAATGCTGTCCTCTGGACAAGGCATTGCTACTGCAATCATAATCCCGCAGCCGGTGGGATTGCCTGCCCAAGGCCCACACAAGATCGAATCAACCAAAATCCGGTCATCGACGGGGTAGGCGGTCTTTAAGGAGCTGTTAACAGTGGACAGTCTCAGGGAAGGGAGAATCATTCTGCTGAGAGTGTGACCACTTGTAGGTTTCCAATGCTCCAGTGTATGGGCACATACACAAGTATTTATGCGTGAAATTAACTGAATCTAGTGGGTTATCCAAAAAAGAAAACAACAAAAGGAGACATGAGGGTGGGAGGGGCCTGTTAAGAGAAATACAGAGAAAGTTTGGGGGGCAAATATGATTATATGTTTTATTGTATACATATATGAAATCTTAAAAATATTTTTAAAAATAAAGAAAAATGGAAGACATGAGGGAAATGCATCAAGAACCATTTTCCCATTTTTTCATTTCATTTTTGCAAAAATCAGTTGAGTGTTGATCACTTATTATTAGGCACACCATGTGTGTAGGAACTGTTACCCAACAGACTGGATATGACATTTTAAGTAACATCATCCTTTTGACTAACTCCTTAGGCTAGTGCTTAATCCTCCCATTCTTATGTGGTGCACAGTTCTGTGCTTTTGGACCCAAAACAAAACAAAATAAAAAAGATCACTCAACCTTTTTAACAAATTGCATTCCATTTGGGAATGTTTCTGGTATATTTTCAATTTTTCCAGACCTCAAGCCCCTGTCTAGAGCTATCTCCATCTATCTGTTAGCTGTGGGAGCATGTGTGAGTGGTGGCTTCAGAACCCACAAATGCTCCATTAGGTGTAGGGTGACAAAGCCACTTGAACCTTCTGGTGTACAACTTTGTTTTAATCTTGGCAAAGCTCAAAGAACTTACCAGGACTCTAAAGATTTCTTGGACATGGACTTTAAGGAAAGCGGTTTTGATGAGGAAAGCATAAATGAATCAGAATCCATATGGATCAAATTTTCCTCAGATGCACATGGGTTTAATAATTAATGGGGAGAAGTGCTTCTGGCATGCCCTTTGGCTTTTATCAACCCCCCAAATATTTAGGAAAAATAGTTTGATAGCTTCAAAGAGTCCAAACTTTGATTTGATGCACCTACATTAATATCTCTTGATGTTGAATAAAAATGAGAACTATTTAGGTGCAACAGGAAACCAACAGGATTTGCTCCAAAATTACATCAATGAAAGAAAATGATATAGCAAAAAAATGTTCATATTTGATTTCTTAAATCCTTCTGACATTCCAACAATTTAACTATACTCTATTTCAGCATATTAAGCAAGTTTGAAAGAAGGTGATTTCAGCTAAGAAAAAAGAAAAACCACAGCTAATCCTTTGAGGTACATGATACACTATAAAGTTTTCTAAGTCATTTGCAAACGCTTCTGTCAGTATGAATCTGTCTCTCGAGCCACAGGATAGATTGTGATCTTGAAGGAATGGCACTACGGGTTTAGAAGATCCTGGAAGGTGTTTCCTTTGTTTTGATGTTGTTTCCTTTATAGTAATGTTCCTGTGCGCCTGATCACAATTTACTTTTTTTTTTCAGGAAGACGATTGCATCCAGCTGGATGGGCATTTTTTAGTAGAAGCTGGAAGTTTAGACCCTATGAATAGTTAGTTTATGTTTGTATCTCCAGGACCAACCACTATCTAATTCCTCTTCTGTACATGAACCCTCTATCTTGAATCATTTTTTAAAAAAACATTGCAGTTTGTTTATGTAGACTGTTTATTGAAACTCCCGTGGAAAATAATCTTCACCGAGTTTTGTAGGCAGCGGGTGTGGGGATTTAGCAAAACTTCGAGCTCAAGACGAGCAGCATAAGTCTAGTATACAAAGTTATTTCTAATTTATAGCATCGTGTAGTATCGAGACACTAAAGAAGCTTTTGAATTTTATTATAATTATCAGACATAATGGAAGAAATCCAAGTTCAAAATACACTGAACAATTTCCTAAAGACACAGAACACCTTCTTTGGTAGAAAAGAAAGAAAACACAAATACTGTTATAAGGAACTGTCCCTCTTTAAGAAAGTATAGGTAGGATGAAATTTCTTATCATTTCTAATAAACATAGAACTTTGTTTGTTGACGGATTGATTTCGCATTCTTTTCTGCCGTTTTCCCTGGCATTTGGGTCAGTAGTAATTCAGCTGTTAAGAGCCTTGCCAAAGAGCTTGGGGGATTCTTAAGGCTGGGGGAAGGGCCAGACTCCATGAGCAAGGAGCACTGTGTAGCAAGTAGCAAGCAAAAATGGTTGCTTGGAGACTCTTACGTGTAAGCCTTAAATGGACTTGAAAGTCCTCTCTGCTCATGCCCCCTGTACACCCACACAATCTGTCGTAGAAGACAGCCATGTAGGTTGCCTGACATCCGGCAAAGCCATATTAATGATATGCCCCTGTATCATGGGTGTTTATTTATATTCGGTGAGCTAGAGTTCTGACAATTTGGCCATTAATTTGCTGTTTATAAATCATATTTCCCATGTGTAGCAACCGTAAGGCTTTGACATTCACTGTGGTGTTGAAAGAAAGAGTTTATTAAAGAAGGCAAAACAAAAATGATCGGTCTGTTAAAGCTCACCAAATTGCACACGTCAGCCAGGAAGCAAAATTCTGCATGTGAAAAACAGCGAAGGGCCCGGTGTACCAGAAGAGGGGGAAAAAAAAATGTGCTTGTGTATTTACTTCACACTTACAGCAAAGAAATCTAAGTATTCCAACCCCTGAAGAAACATAATCCGAAGTTTATATCAGATGGTTTATGGGAGTTTATTGGAATATACAGCAGGGTTCATGTCGTGTGTCACAGGTGAAACCCGTTCAGCGCTAATTTACTAGCCTCATGTGCCAGTGTTCCGGGATTTATGGAGCGCAGATGGTCCTAGGAGGCCTGCTGACTTGAAGCTGAATCAGGACCGATGCGCTGTGTGTCATCTGCTCTGGGTATTTCAGGCTCACTTCCCAAAATTACCCACGGACGCTTTTCTGTTCTCAACTGGGTGACACCAGAGATCCTCCCGGTTTCACAAATGCATCTTCACAGAGTGCAGCTGTGGAGGGGTGGAAAGACATTAAAGGCGGGGATCCCTTCTCCCCCACCCCCACCCCCATTTGCCCTTTGAAGAGAGGTGCTGTTGCTCTTTTAGCTTCCTGGGGGTGCTGTTAATTGACAATCAACTTCTTATCTAGGGAAAAAAAGAACCAAGTGAGTCATGTGTACTGTGACCAAATGATGTATCTTTACTCTTCGGAATAGAAAAGAGAGCCAAAGTTTTAAAAGTCCCCCCAAATCCTTCCTGCCTAGGGATGAATCATCCCACGATTGTGCATTTTTTTACATGTCCCCCTTCATGTCTTGCAGATTCCAGGAGACGGCGTAGTGATGTAAGATGAACATTTACAGAGGACAATGCAAATGGACAGACCTTTCTTAAAACCTAGTTTCTTCGGCACTTTCATTCACAGATTAAGACACCTATTGATATCAACCTCGCTCAACCTGCATTGAAAGGGTGCAACTTTCTTGATTCTGGTGATAACTCACATTTCATAATGCATTTGGCTGTCTATTGCCAAGGGCCTCTTAGAGAAAGAAGGACCCATGAAAGATCTCATGCTGCCAGACATCTCTCTTTATTGACAAACTGGGTCGAACAACGCAACAATAGCCAACACCTATCTCTAAGTTACGTTGCCTTTGCTCGGTGCCAAGGATCCCATTTCTCCATGCAGCTCTTGGAATGACAGAAGAAACAAGAAAAGTTACTCTTTGTCCATTGTTTCCTAATTCAGCAGGAAATATAAGACTCCAGCTCCAGGCCAGCATTCCCCCACAGAACTGTCTTGGGGGGGGGGGCACTCAAGCACTTCTAAGTATCCTAAAGGATACTCTAAAAGGAAAATGGATAAACTTAGCTTTAATATCTACGAAACCCAGTGTGGCCAAAATAATGCCACTTGGGAAACAAGCAATGTGGTTTGGTTTGCAGTTTTTAGACTACGCTTTCAAAGCTGAGGATGTGTTTGCTAGGTAGAGCTCAGCTCTGTTCAGAGGATCCCCAGTCGCAGGGCTTGACATCCACCCATGCTGCCCATGGCTCTGCATTGGATACAAAGTGTGTAGACTATTTTGCTATGAACAAGTTCATTTAGAAAGGCTAAAGCCGGTAACAAGGTCATTTAGGAAAAGCCAAATGACCGTTTCCATAATAAATAGTCAGCCATATGAGCTTTAACTGCCCCCCCAAAAGGCATGTATGTGCTTGTATGTGTAGGGTGTACATGTATATATATTGTTTTCGTCTCAAGCAAAGGTAAGTACAAAATCAGGAGGAGAAACAGAAGCAGGGCTGTAATGGAAATAAAATTGACAGCCGCTCCAAACTCAGGTGGTACTTTCCTGTTCCCGTTAATTACGGTTTTAATTACATGGCTTCTTGCGACTCCTTGATACCCTAATAAACCAGACTCCGTGGGGCAGCCAAGTTGGGTTGGCTTAAACTGCAGCTGTAAGACTCAGCATGAAACATAAATCAACTTCTTAAACACATTCCCAAGGTGGGTGAGAGCTTTTCCTTCCCGTTTGCTTGTGAAATCACATCTTTTCACCAGCGTTGGTGGAGAAATGATGGAGGCCGCCTATGGGTAGAACAATAGCTTTGTGTTTTTGACTCACCTGCCCTGGCATAAACCATTTTACCCCAGATGAAACAGAATAGCATAGTATAAGATTTGGGACAATATTCCCCCTCCTTCAGTCTTATAAATAATATATATATATTTATATATATATGCCTAGATACTGACCATTCCAGTTGAACAAATAATACCCATTCAGGAAAGCAAAAACAAAAGCCCTGGAACTCACTGAGAGTTCTGATTTGAGTATTTGGGACCCTACCTAAGGTGGTGGGAGACGCATTTTTTCCAGACAGGAGTTTGTGGGGTCAATCAAGTTCAAACGGGGTCAAATGTGCATGGACTTTGCACACACAAAACGACACCGGGGCTCTGTGGCAATAGGAAGTGGGAGGGAGGAGAGCATTCCCCAAGTTCTCATTGGCTGAAACCCCAGCAGCATCTGATGGCATTATGAGCAGCTTGCAATTTAGCCTCAGCAGCCGGAAAATCTGCAGTTGATCAGCTCTGCCATAACTGGTAAATGTCACCATGGTAAATGTGGGTTTCCATGGAAGGGCTTGCAGTGCCTAGTGATAATTCTGCCGGGTCTCCTTCTGCCCTTCCTCCCTCCATAAAGAGAAAGTGCAGCATATGGTATTTGCATGTTATCACAAAATATGAGATACTGGGTGAAATAAATTATGTGTGAAGGGGGTTTAGGCCATAATTTCTAGTAATTTCAAAACCATGAAAATGGCTTTTGAAGTAGGAAAGAGGGCTTCTCTCCTCAGAGAGAACTTCAAAACACATCACATGCTTTATAAACACAAGTGAATTTACCTTCCTGGGGCCTCCCGTTTTTATCCTCAGATTCCTGGCTAATTGTCAACGATGGGTGTTCCAACAAGAAGTGTCTTTTCCAGACCTGAATTATTTGAATCTAACCTCAGTTACAGTGAGGTTTGTAGAAGGAGCAGTGGGCCGCTTCCCGCCGCCCGCCTCCCAGCTAGCTTTACCCCTGAAATAATTACACGGAAACTGTATTCATTTAAGCACTGCCTGGCCCATTATCTGTAGCCTCTTTTTGGCTAACTCTTATATATTGATCTAACCCATTTTTAATAATGTATGTAGCACCACGAGGATTCTAACCTGTGTCTGTCTCAGAGAAGAGAGTCATGGCAACTGCCTGCCTCTGCTTTCTTTCTTCCACAATTCTGTTCTATCTACTCCACCCACCTAAGGGCTGGCCTATCAAAAAGGCCAAGGCAGTCTCTTTATTAACCAATGAAAGTAACATGACCTTTCTCCATCAGAGGTTCTTTTGGAAACAGGAAAGTTGGGGGAAATGCAACCCAGGAGGATTGTGAAGGGGTGGGAGTCGCTATCTATCAATCACTATCATAGTAAGAAAGAGACCCACAGTTGGTAACAAACTGTTGCTTCTCCCAAACTCCCTTCCAAATACTGAGTCCCGAAAAGGGTTTTCTTATTGTCAGGGATTTCTATTTGTTCTGATTCTCTCGTTAACCAGTATAGTACGTAGATGTTTAGAAATGCCAAGGGTCAAACCCATTGACGTAGGATAGAAGGTGTGGTATAAATCTTTGAGAACTCTCCTTCCTGGCCACTTCTGAGCTGCAACCATTGCTGCATTTTGAAAAGCATATCTACAACATGGGGGCAGGTATACATAAACTCTGGAGAAGTATGCCTGGCATTCATTTTTGCAATAACAATGAGGGCATAGACACTGGCGTTCAGAAGTTGTTGGTTTGAACTGTAAACCACAGCAGCACGTGGCTATGTGCTGGACTCATCCTTTGTTAATATAAATGTGGACTAATGTGCACCCTGGTCCACAGGAACTTGTTGATTCTGCACCTATTTCAACTCCAGGGGACTGGTGACTTAGCCTGAGTCCCCAAGATAGGGTCTGGCATGCATCTGATGTTCAGTAGTTTGAGCTGGGCAAATAAGGGCTTGGAATGTTATTCGACTGCTCCTGTTTTCTAGACAGAAAAGGATGCGGTGAGGATTCGGAATGCCGGTCTCACATCATGTCCGAGTTGTGTGGTGCAAAGGCCTCCAGATGCCAACATCGACCCTCCTTGAGCTCCTCAGCCTTGCTTCGCACTCAGTACTCCAGCTGCCTTGAATGCGATTGAGATGATTTTCCCTCTGATACCAAAGCAACTCCTTTTCAGGGTGTGGGATGGGGGTGACGATGAGGAAGCATTCCCATATGGGCATTACTGGCATCTGGAAATCTCAGAAAGCACTTGACTGGCCCTTTTCATTAATCCATGGAACTGTCTTGTACCATGAATATAATTCCCTTTACTGTACACATAAAGACACTCAGGTGTAAAGGAATGAGGGCTGTACCTCAACTCAGGACAGTGAGAAATAACAGATTCTACTTTGACCTGTGTTATGAAACCTAAAGAGTGCGCCCTACTTGTTTGGCTCTTGTTTTGATAGAACCAGAACTTGACACAACCTACAAAGATTCTACTTCTCAATTACATCTGAGTCCCTTTGTTTTTTGTTTGTTTGTTTTTTGTTCTTTTTAAGATTTATTTATTATGTATACAGTGTTCTGTCTGTCTGTATGCTTGCATGCCAGAAGAGGGCACTAGATCTCATTACAGATGGTTGTGAGCCACCATGTGGTTGCTGGGAATTGAACTCAGCACCTCTGGAAGAGCAGGCAGTTAAGAAGGCTTAACCTCTGAGCCATCTCTCCAGCCCCCTCCCTTTGTTTTTTTAACCTTCACTTGAGACAAGGTCTCACTCACTAAGATGCCCATGCTGGCCTTGAACATTCTCTGTAGCCCTTTTAGATCCTGGACTCACAATTATCCCACCTCAGCCTCTTGGACACTTGGGATCTCAGGCTTGAGTCACCAGACCAGTATCAAAGTCCTTTTTAGGAAGTGTTTTTCAGTGAAAACATGGTACATATGCCTTTTTTGCTTGTTTCATTGTATTGTTGTTCAAGGCAGGTTCCCTCTGTGTAGCAATAGCTGTCTTGGAACTCACTTTGTAGACCAGGCTGGTCTCAAGCTCAAAGAAATCCATCTCGCTCTTCCTCCCAAGTGCTGGTATTGAAGGCATGTGCTACCATCACCCAGTCATGTATCATATTTTAAAACCATCAGTTTGTGAAAATATCTCTAACAGTCACAGCTTCCTTCCCATGGTAACTAGCATCTGTGGTTCCTTTGGTATTCATAAGTAAATATAAGTTGTATATGATCATATCCATACAAACTAGCATTTAGTAGTAGGGCCATAATGCCATCATCTTCTAGGAATAGCTTTTCCTTATGGTCTATAGCTTGACAAGCATGTATACAAAGATTCTCAGCACATGTGAAGCCATGTAACTGTGTTTTTACCTTTGTGAATATACTGGATTTTAAATTTCTCCACTACGAGGTATCAGTTTCTAGGAATTTGATATTGTGAGCCATGTTGAAATGAATATCCATGTGCATGCCAAGAGACACTCAAGGTTCTTAAAAGTGTCCACACCATTGCCCTTGAATGTTGACAAACCCTGGGCTCAGATGACGGGTCCATCCCCAGATCTATCCTTCACTATCTGTGTAACGTGCAAGTGTTTGTACCTTCTAACACTTAGGATCTCCCTTCTTCCAGAACAGTCTACAGGAAAAACAACAGCTTTTCTTGGTGATAGGTTTGCTGATAACACATGACAATCAAGTCGGAGCTTGTAATCAAGTCCTAAATCCAACACTGTAATCCCTTTTCTTGCTCATAACTTCTACATCAGTTAGAGACATTGCATTGGCAATTTGGATAGAAAAGTCACAGATAAGTCTTCGGTAGACTTCTAAGTCTTCCTCTAGGGGAACATGTACATTTAGCATGTGTTTGTGGCCGTCTTCCGACCACGAGAAGACACCAGCCTTGGGATAAAAGTTAACAGCAGAAAGGGGAGGGACGACGGGGTGAAAACCAAAGTGAGTTGTTCTTGATAATTTTATTAAGCGGCAAAAACGAACCAACCCAAGCCTGCTTACTTTATTTCCCATCTATAGGAACTGGTAAGTATTCCTATGGCTTAAGTTTATAATTAAGTGTGAATCCAATTTTTATGTTATCAGCAACTGAAGGCATATTAAGTGACAAAAATAGAAAGCAATTTAGATATTCTTATTTATGTTTGTGCTTCTTGAAGACAAAGTACTCTGCCAAGTGCTTCATAAATAGTAGTGCTTCCTTTACTCATGATTGTGCTCTTACAAACTCAATACAATGGTGCATATCTGGAGGACAAGAAGCAGCTTGAGAAATTTTAGCCTCTGTTCTACTTTGCTGCTGAGAATCAGGGGAGAGGAAATCCCAGGGCTGCAAACGTTTTGCTGAGAACAGCTCACATTCTCCAGTCATGACTTACATGAATATGCTTTGCCAGTCAGTGGATGCCTTGGAGGATGGGTCCTGTCTCTAGTGCCATCCCCATCAGATCTTCTTTCATGCTGGCCCCCCCCCCCAAGGCTCTCACTGTCCCAAACTCCATGCTCTGACCCCTGAGCTTCCTGTCACCCCATACTTACTGGATCTGGGCCTGGGTTTTGCTGCTAAGCATCCACGTAAGTTAAGTCATTAATGTGCATTCTGTGAGACATTTTTCTCAAGAGTATATTTGCATTTTGTCAGACACTCTTGAAGTCTTCACTCAAGGAGAGGACTAACAGAGTACCCAGGTTCCAAGTGCACTAGGAGATGGGGGAACGGACTAATGGAGGACATCAGGTACCTAGTGCACTGGGAGATGGAGGGAATGGCCTGGTAGAGGACATCAGGTACCAAGTACAATGGGAGATGGAGGGGAGGGACTTGAAACTGTCTCCTTAGGTAATGACATTTACCATTGTCAGGATTATAAGGACATCAAATTCATATTTTATTAACTGAAAATTGGGAAATTTGTTCAAAGTCTGGTAAAAATCAAGAACAGCTCATCTATACACTAAAACACAATCACTAAGAGTTTTGTTTTTTCATTAGCAGACAATGAGTCCTTCTTAGAACATGAATGTGCAGATTTATACATTAATAAAACACGTATACATACACTTGAATATGTGTGTATATTTCACATGTATATAATATTAAAGATATTTTTCCTACTTCTCTGATTAATTTATAAAAGAAAAAATTCATATGCATCTGTTCAATGCTTAAATATTTTACAGTAATGTAACATTACCCTTATGGTTATGTTTTGTTTATTTAAATGGAGGAAGAAAGGAAGGAAGGGAAGGAAAAAAGGAAAAAGAAAAATGAAGAAAGATGGATCAGAGAAATGAAGGGAGAGAACAGGAAGAGAAGGAAAAATTCTAGTTAACATAGAAAATAATTGTTTAAACACACTTTTGGAATAAATATGAAAACTACAATTACATTTATTTCCTTTTCAGCCATAATTTATACAATGTTTTATTATGTGGATTTCCATCAGAAAGAAATAAAAGGACCTCACCAATAATTAATTGTGCAATTAAAATCACACACCTGAATCTTGTGCAAATGTTTAAATCAATCATTTTAAAAGAATTAGTACACAATTTCTTCTCCAGATGTTCCAAAGTCAAACAAATGCATGAATTAGCATATTTTGAAGCTGAACTATATTTAAGTCTCTTCCTTTAATTTATGCTTTTATTTCCAACTCTAAGTTCCTTGGATGAAAAGAGGCCAAAATCTTATTTGACACCAATAACTACCATTGATTGAAAGAAAGTAAACATATGGTTTATGAGTTACTAATTAGATTTAAATTACAAATACAGTATATATCATTTGCATAAATTGGTAAAAATCTATCAAAATAAAACTTTAAACAATTAACCTGTTGAAATGATAATGAACACATCCATAAAAATATCCAAAACCAATTTCTGACAGCTTAAACAACCATTGTAAGTCAGCTTTGTAGTAAACATACCATTTTTTTTTATTTCCTTGTGTGACTGAGGACACAGAACTGGGGTACAAAGGTCTCTGCAGCTGGTGAATGGCCAAAGGTGACGCTGCTTGCCTGCTGTGTTCGGTGCGCACTACTCAGTCTCCCAACACACCAATACAGCACTTAAGGGAGACTGTCGAGGAAGACAGGCAGGGAACATTCTCAGAGATGAGTGAGACTGAGAAGTTCCTAAAGCTGGGCATGCCTGTAACCTCAGCATGCAGGAGGCTGAGGCAGGAGGATTGTGAACTGGCGATCAACCTGCACTGCACCATTACACTGCAGGCCAATCTGAGCCATTAAACCAAACTTTGTCAGGAAGGAGAGGGGAGGAGAAAGAAGAGGAGGATGGGGAGCGGGAGCTCAGGGAGGAAAGGGAATAGAGAGAAGGGAAGGGTAGAAGGGAGATAACAGGGAAGAAAGGGGGAGGGGGACTATTTGATCTGTGTACAGAAAGCTAATGAAGAAACACGGGGTAGATGGAAGCCTATGAGATTTAAAGAATAATTTATTTCCAGGTGAATCCTTCTAAAATTGCCCCTGTTTTAGGAAAAAAAAAAAAAAAAAAGGTTGGTAGCCATGACAAGGGTGAAGGAGTGAGGTCTACTTGCCAGTGTTCTGGAGAGGCCCAGCATGCTGGAGAACGGAGACACGCCGAGTCAGGAGGGGTACTCCACTGCCGCAGCAACAGCCATGGCAATGTTCCCCCCCAACACCAGTTCTTTGAGGAGAAGACCGATACCGATGAAGCTGCTATCAAAAGTTACACAGCAATGATCAGGATGGAGAAAACAATCTACATACAGGTCCAGTGTCCTGAATTCCATTGATTTGCTTTTTAAATCAAGCACATGGGTCCAGTCCTATAAAACACAAGGAAAAAAAAAAAAAACAAGAGCCATTCCTACCAAGGGCAGTGAGCCCAGATACTAGCTGAACAATTCTTATATCCAAATCACAGCACCAACCCCTCGGTTAGCGTGGAAAGCAAGTTCTGGAGATGCCAGGAAACTTCCTTGGATACAAATCTAAGTCTGACCTTTACAAATACTTCACAAACACAGTGAAAACTTCAAATTCTTTCATGCTCATCAGTCAAAATGACCAAAAAGAGCAGAGAATCTGAGAAGAAGATCTAGAGAGGAAAGTGGTGTCTTCATTCCCCACAAAGACAAAAGAGGGATGATCCGAAGGTACAGAGGCACCCAGGGGTCAGCCTTAACTGGTCACACAGGAGGCAAGTAGAGAAAACCTGACCTGACTCTTCTGATTCCTCTAATTTGTATCCCCGCACGATGTTCAGCTGATCCACAGGAGGAACTGAGGTGCGGAGAGATGAGTTACCCCGGGAAGCAAGAGAGTGACGCAGAAGGCGTGAGCACACGCCCCTTTCACCTTTTTTTTTTTTTTCAGTGCATCTGTCCATTTTTTTTTCTGAGTCAGAGTTGTTGACGCGTCCTGAACTCGATTTTTTAAGTATTTTCATTGAACTACCCATGTGCTAATATCTGGGAACCTCATCAGCTCATCTACCCTTCAATGTCTGGGAACCTCACCGGCTCATATGCCTTTCAGCAACGATAGTCCGTACAAACCCTCAGCCTCCTCCCATTAGACTCAGCACACAGGGACTCTGCACTCGTTTCACTGCTAAGATTCTCCAAGTATTCAGATGTTTTTACTACAAAAGTTCCAATTTCACTAATGTCAAAAACAATTCTCTCAGTGAGTAAAAGCCGGGATTTTGGTTAAAGGAGTGGAGATAGCAAGGAAAATCTAACTTTTTTAGATTTATTAGTTTTGTACGTATGAATGATTTCCCCGCGTGTGTTTCTGATCCCCAGGTGCATGCCTGGTACCCACAGAAGTCAGAAGCGTGCATCAGATTCCCTGGAAATGGAGTTACAGATGGCTGTGAGCCGCCCTATGCTTGCTGGGAACCGAACCAGAGTCCTCTGCAAAATCAACCAGTGCTCTTAACCACACACCATCTCTCCAGATGCACAGAATTATTTCATAGAGAATTTAATGGCTCAGTATCAGATTCTGTGATCAACCCATCTTATAGCAACGGAACACCAAGAAAGCAAGATTTGGAGTTCATTGAGAACAGGAGGCTGGAGGAAAACCAGGTAACTGAGATTCTGTCCCTTTTATGGCAACAACATCACAGCTGAGGACAGGGAGTTACAGACCATAGACACAGTGCCACAGCTGAGGAAAAGGAGTTTCTGTCAATGAAGACAAGAGGGGATTCTCGGGCATTTAGCAGGCAGTGATAAGAAATATTTGAGAAGATGAAAAAATGGTCCTGGAATATTTGAAAAGAGTTAAAAAGGATTTGTCAGCCTCAAGAGCAAGAAAACTCCGACCTGATACAGAATCTGCAGAGGCACCCACCTCAGGCTGAGTGTTCAGCCTCGATGAGGAGCCAAGGGAAGCTCTCCATGGTCCTCTCCGATAACTTTCATCGGGCCTTGGAGGACGCCTTGGTGACAGGACTTGCTAGGCACCATAGTGGACATGTTGTTTACAGAGTCTAAGTGTGAAAAAGAAGGAGGTACTCGGCTGACTGGGGAAACTGATCGCAGACCTCTGGCACAAATACAAAAAGCAGAGGCTGAAGAACAAGAGAGAAAATGGCGCTGGGTTGATCCCTTAGCAGGTTGTCTCCTCCAGCCAGGGTCTGGAGCCTGTGCAGTGAATCGAAGGCCCCAGGCCAGAAGGGAGAAACACTTACTTTACAGCTCTGCTGTTGTCATTTGAATCCTAAATAACGTCTGCATCTGAAGCCTCACAATTTCACTGTGCATTCAGGCCCACAAATCGTGCTCCCCAAAGAGCACCAGGCAATGTCAGGGGCTTCTCATTCCTGAACCTGCTACCAGCAGAGCACAAAGAAACACAGAAAAGTCAAGGCTGGGATTCAAAGCGATGGATTTTTTTTCTTCCTACTAGGTAATAGCTTGGCCAAGGATTTATTTTCTCTTCTTCACTAATATTATATATTTTTAAAGTCATTATGGCTGTGCTCTGACCTGGTGCAGTAAGAGACAGGGTTGTAATCACCAGGGCAACAAGGTAGAAAATGCCCTTCAACTCCACTGGGTTCCATAGGTATTAATCTCCCTGGGACGGAAATCTTTGTTAGAGCTAAGAGTTCTATGGCAGTGGCTTTTTTTTTTAAAGGGGACCAAGCAGATTCTTTGAATTGCGGGGGAGGGGGGTAAAATCCCTGACCTTGCTGACTAGCGAAGCAGGTAAATGTTTCACGTGGAAAGAAGCCATTGAGAGGTAGGCCTTGGGACTCTGAAGGATAGATCTGAAGGATTGTCACTTCAGCGACACTCTGGCCACATCTTCACGAAGGAGGGTGACGCTTCAGGAGCACAGGAGGTCTGTAGAAATATATTATGTTTCAATAAATAAGTAATATAATTAAAAATAATCTCTTCCATATCCCCAATTCAGCACTGCAATTAAGCAAGCCTGTACGTATTCCAGAGACAATGACTGAAGGGGAAGGAGGCAGAGGCACAGATGAAAATAATATAAAGACATGCAAAACTGCTATTAACTTGGGAGAGATAAAAGAGTGTCAAAATTATAGCTTTTGGTAATGTCTAAGTTGAGACACTAGTAATCTGGGTATAATTGTACTTGGGCATTTGTTCTTTGTAGCAAGAAATATATTAAGAAATAAAAAATAGAGTAACTAAGCTCACAATGAGAAAACAAACCTTCAGGGGAAGTGCCAGCCCTTTGAAAGGATATGTGAAACCCACCAGCCTGGGGCTGGCAGCCCCACCCCCATGAGTCCTGCTATCAAGCTTATGAACTGGGAGTGAAGCTAGGGATCATGGGTACTGGCTTTATAAACGCTGTTTGTTGTCTGGGGGTTGGGGGGGTAATTTGTAGAAGAATGCGGAGGACTTTTGTGCGGAAGTATACCCTTGTATTCCAGCTGAGGCAAGATCCTGAATTCAAGGCCAACATGGATTACATAGCAATACCCTATATCAGTGGAGGTGAATTGTGAAGAAGGCATGTGTGGGTCATACCCCTGCTTATTACCTTAGGGTGGCCACTCAGCAGGCTGACACCCCACAGGTGGCCCGGAGTACCATATTATGGTCACCCAGCACAGGGGTACAGGGGGGATAGATAGTCTGAGGCTTGTGTCCAAAGCTTCCAATCCAATCCAGTCATCCCTGACAGAGATGCAGGATGAACGCCCGTAAGCTCCCTCAGTGGAACAGAGGCAAGGTGTCTGCCCTGCAACACTCATCTGAGCTACTCTGAGGCCACACTGCACCAAGACCAGGCTGGGCCATCGTCTGTTCCATGATGCTAAGGGACTCCGCAGTGAAGGGAGCTAGGAATGGCAAAACAATGGCTGATCCAGATAGTTCTTATAAACTGTCTTTGCGCTGCTTCCAACAGTCAGGTTTGACCATCTCTTCTCCACCCACCAGTGGATTTAAGTTGACCCAAATTATAACTCTGTCAAGGTTTGCGCGGTCCCTGATAATCATGTGGGCAATCTTGCCAAAGCCAAGCTTTTTTCGCCTATTTCTTCAGTAAACACTGTTGACCTTGTTACTGGACAAAGGGGTCTGGGATCGGTTACTGGAATTGCACAGATGGGAAAAAATACCCACATACCACTCCATACCCACAGACGCTAAAATCTATTTAACTGTGAGCAAAACCTTCTTTACTGAGGAAATACTCCAAGAAAATGTCACCCTATCCTGGGAAAGCCAAATGCCTATGCATTTGGTTTCACGAGCTGAAATTGAGCAGTTTGAGAATTACTGATCTGCATGCCCTGATGACTTGTTAAACAGACCTTGGTCCCCAGCTGCAGAGGTTCTGGTTCATCAGGACAAGACGGGCCTGAAAACTTACATTGCTGACACGTTCCCAAGTACTGCCAATGCAGTTAATACGCTGGGCCACACTTTGACAACCTCTGCTCCATACAACTGTACGTGAGGGTATGTCGGCTCCACCACGCATGACACACATGGTATCAAAGACGCGATCCGTCCTCCCAAAGAGATGGGCCTGTCAGCTCAGTGTGCTTTGAGGGCTGTTCTCAACATTAATATCAAGAATGAGAGTTTTTAATCCCCTCAGCTCTGCCTTCCTGTGACGTCTTCCGCCCAGGCTCATGTTCTCTGTCCTGCACATTACTCTGAGCATGGAAATGATGTCAGGGCTCCAAAAAGATTCCCCTGTCCCTCGCGACGACAGAGTTAAAGAGCTGGACGTGACGTGACGGCTGTATCGATACTGTCAAGTCCAAGGATGTTGACAGCTGATTCAAGGAAGAAAGAGAAGTGCATGAACCACATTAGGAAGAGAGAAGGTAAAGCAAGCATCCATTTTCTGGGCTTGCTACAGAGGAGGCGGGCTCAGAGCTCAGGCCCACACTCCTTGTAGACAGGAAGCAGTAATGCTTTCAAGTAGAAGAGAAGAAAAGAAGATAAATGTTTCTTTAGAAATAATAAACCCAGTAATCTTTAGGATTTAAAGAGACAGTATTTCATATTGTACTAATTCTTCAGTTCTTTCAGCAGAACTCAATATAGTTCTCCTTCTAAATGTGCTTCCTCGGAAATAAGATAACCGACTTCAAAGATATTTTATTTACAAATGAAGTTATTTTCTCATTTGTATTTTACTTATTTTTGTTTAGTTCTAGTCCAAAGACCCTATGATCTATGTATTTTAATTTATAATTAAATAACCAAGTAATAGTGGGACATTACTAATATGATAGGCATAAATTGTGAGCATTTTAAGTAAAGAAGTATACTATGCAGAGACAAGGCAATATGAAAAATAAAAAAGTGCAATAACAACAACAAAAAGTCAGGCAGTGGTGGCACATGCCTTTATCTCAGTAACTGGGAAGCAGAGGCAGGTGGATCTCTATGAGTTGAAGCTGGCCTGGTCAACAAGTCCTGGAACAGTCTTGAAAAAAAAAAGTGCATTGAGCTGAAATTTAGATTCCAATTTGTCATTATTATATTCTCAGATCAATTTCATAAGCATAAAAGTGTGAGGAATGCCATTGTGATTAGTTAAGATTGCATTACCATTCGTGAGACGTTTTGATGGAACCATAAAAGACAACAGCTAACCATTTAAATCAGCCTTCTAGTTACATAAGTATTTCCTATATCACCAATGACAAGGGTCACCAGTTTGCTTTAAAGCATTCTTGGTGGGCAAAGCACCTTGAGATAGTACACTCTGGTGGGTACACTGAGTAAGTCCGATTATGCGTCCTGTGGAAATGTGTTAGAAACATGGACATAGCTTCCATGACTACAGCCTGAACCTCACAATGGCGGGTTTGGAGTGAATCAGAACCAGTAGGAGATATGTCTTCGAGTTTGTGCATGAGTCTGTGTGTGTGTGTGTGTGTGTGTGTGTGTGTGTGTGTGTGTGTGTGTGTGTGAATGTATTAAAGGAAGAGATAAAGAGCATACAAGAAGAGTCAGGTTGTGCTTAATGAACTGACTCCCATCTGGTCTGAGGAAATAAGCCTAAAGTTTACTTTGCGGCTAGAATTTCAGGCAAGAACTGCTATTGCCGTTTTGAAGGGTACTTCCTCTTCTTTGGGAGATTCAATGCTTGCTCCTAAGGTCTTCAACTGACTAGGTGTGGGCTCCTTGGATCTCTCAGACTCGTCTGCTTTGCTCAGTTACAGCAAATGGCAGTCACATTATGCAGCACTTCGGTCGTTATTTGACCGAACATCTGTGCCCATAACTTAGCCAATCTGGCACACAAGTTTATTTTCACACGTGCCCTGGTCCTTGATCCCACTGGCAGGACACTTAGCATCCTGATTATGACTAGAGACGAGGCTTCACTCCCCCAATTTCCATGTCTGTGGAGACTGAAAGTCTCTGGGCACTCACAGACTTTCCTGCCCTGTCCGAATGAGACAGGGAGAGCCCAGTGCTGAATCTAGTAGATATCACTGCGCATGGACAGCCACATCCTTCTGCTGTGCAAAGCCTTCTGTTTGGGACCTCCCTCTGGAGTCCGATGTTCTCTGTGACAGTGTTGACTTTAGCTGCTGGGCCTCTGCTTAGCAAATGGCCCTTTGGTCTGGTAGCCCCCTTTTGTGCTTGGCCTAGGAGTACAGTATGAGAACACTTTAAACACAGCACACTTTCCCCCTCTGGCAAAGCTGCACTTGAATTTCTATTTCTATGATATTCTTGCACATTCCTCACGGCTTGGTAATTTAAGGAGGAGGCAATGATGTAACTCATTTTCATCCCTCAGCCCTCATGGGTGTCCCTCCTCAGAATATACTCCATAGCCATTTTGAAAACAGACTTGCGTAGTGGAGTCAGGCTTCCTTTGTGATCTGATAGTACCAAAGGAAGCCTTCTGGTTCAGAGCGCTTCAGAGTCCATGCTCTGTGACTTTGATCTCCTGTAGGCTTCTCATTCACAAAGGGGAGTCAGTATTATTGATATCATAGAGACAGTCTCAGGATTCAATTATATGAGGTTATGATTTTAAACCATCTCGTGAAAATGCTACACAATTACTAGTTGCTCCATAAACTGATAACAATACTAAATTAGGCAGCTCAGCAACTGCCCACAGGTTCCCCCCTTGAGTCACTTCCAGACAGTTTTCCCCTTAGCATCTGTATTCACTGAAGGAACCTTTAGCTCTAAAAGAATTTGTGCTGCCCCTGATACTCATGTGGGCAATCTTATCCAACACAAGCCCTGTTCATTTATTTATTCAGTAAACACTGTTGACCTTGTTACTTTGTATAAAAAGGTCTGGGATGGGTACAGAAATTGTCCAGATGAAAAAAAAATCCAGTCCAAACCCATGGAAGCTTTCAGCCTGATGGGAAACATGTTCAATCAACAGCTAACAAAATCCTCTTCCAAAAGACAGTATGTTCAGTACTGCAGTACAAAATACTTGAGTGCCAGCTAGGTACACAGGGGACCGTCTAGCTCAGTCCAGAGTTCCTCATAGCCTTCCCAGAGGACAAGATGCCTGAGTTTAACATAGATGGAGAAATTGACTCAAACAAATAAAGCAAAGAGCTGTGGAAACACCACCAGAAACCAACCATCCACAGTCAGGGTGTGTGTCGGGGTGGACAGCCAAAGAGCCAAGTGTCAGGGTCAGAGCTCCAGGTTCTCAGTGGGCAGTGAACCTCATGAGCTAACTTGAAGGCTGGTCAGAGCCCCCAAATACACTTACATTCTCTAGCCCTGAAGGAAAAGTCACTGAAAGGTGTTTAGGCAGAGGAACAGCACAATCCAAATGGCACTTAGGAGGCTCACTCTGACATTGGGAAGAAGAAACTATTTCTTTGGAGAAAGTTTTCAAAGCCCCACAGCCAGGGGGAAGATAAGAATGGCCAAGGCAAGGAATTTCTTAGTGTGAGCGCTAGGTTTTAAAAATTTCACAAGAGGGACAGATTGCAATTCTCTCAAAGTGAAAACCCAAATTAACGGAATCATAGACCTAAGGTTGGAGAGGACGTCACAGTGATGTTAAAGCATGTCTCTCAATGATGGCACAGTTCATGCAGGGCTTTTGTCCCTCAAGACCTTCAAGGGACTGGTTCTAGGACTGTCTTGTCCACTATTTGGCAAGCTCAATTTCCTGCTGCCAATAACATAATATTTGCATACAACCGGCTCACACCGTCCTCTATGCATTAAATCAGCTCTAAGTTATTAATAATATCCAACCCAAAATTATCATATGTAGTTGCAATAGTGTATTGTTTAGTGACTAATAACAAGAAAGAAGTCTATACACGCGAGTATTATAAGTCCAACTGCATTTTTCATCTACGGTTGGTGGACTCCACAGGTCAGAATCCACAGACAAGTAGCAAGGGCTATCTGCATAGCCCAGGCAGCTGAGGCTGGGGAACCGAAGCAACCATTCCAGTAATAGCGTTCTCTCTTTTTTCTCTCTCTCTCTCTCCATCTCTCTCGCAGATTGGTGCTCTGGTTGATGCTAAGATATCAGATAACGTAAACCTCCTAATGAAAACACAGTGGCCCTTGAGCCATTCTGGCCCAGAATACTGTAGTATTCTACTATATAAAGAGGGTTGAGTTAAAAAAAAGAGAGAGAGCAAGAAAAAAATTCTTGAACACCAAGAGTCAAGATTCTAGGACAATAAAGAATGTGAAAGCTGTAAAGGCCGACAGAGCTATTCTTTCCCAAGGAATAAAAGGAAATGTGATGACTCCCAACAGTTAGAATTCAGATTTATTGTTAATATAATCACAACTATGTATCTAACACTTCGGCATGTCATTATTTTTGAAAACATACTTATGGGTGCTCCCAGTAACTCTGTGAGGTGGACATTTTATTGTTTCCATTTCACAGGTAAGAAAACCGAGGTGCGAAGAGGTGAATGGCAACCCATTATCACCATCAGCTGAAACCAGGGAGTTCGCCTTATAAGTCAAGACCGAGGAAAATCACATTTGGGCCGCATTATGTTTCTGGTGATATTATTAACAGCAGATTCAAATGAGATTTTGAGTAATTTGTTTTGAGTAGGAAGCATATGCCTAGCTCTTAATTCACACTTTGGGGAATTTTAATTTCTCGTTGTGCTTTCCTGTGGCCTGTGTTATTTGCACAAGCCTGGTTAGAATATATAAAATAAACAGTGGCTTGTAGATAAACAGCTGCTTAGCAGGCGATCTCAGAGTAAATAAAGGCCGAGGTCCCTCTCTCTCTCTCTCGAAATATCTCATTTTATATAGGAATTTATTCCTGGTTTTTATGATCTCCAGAACGGAGAAATAGACGTATTTATTTAGTTTGGCCTTAGTCTGGTGTGTTTTGCTTGGTCTATTCTTTCTAGTTTATTGTATCTCCTAATCTTCTATACATGAACCAGAAACCTCAGTGATGAAGGCATCGGAACAATCCAAACAAACGATAGCACCCGCCCTAAGCTTCCTTGTAAACGGAGGGCTTGATGAAGTCGTACTCCCAAGTGTGACTTGGGAACGACCGGCTCTCGCGAAGCCACCAGGTTACACACTGCGATACTGGACGACGCAGCAGTCCTTTTCCTCTTGCCGCCTCAAATATCTATGATGGCTGCTTTGGAGGAGGGTAAAAACCAAATAGCGTTTTGCTTTGAAACGTGAGCATAAATTTATAATGGATGTGAATCTAGAAGCCCCTTCCGCCTAAAGCGTCAGCCATGAGCTCTTTTCCTGCCTGCTCCTTCAGAGTTTGGAAAACAACGCCAGCCTCCCTCCCGCCTTTGTGTCCACTGAACAGCTCTGGGAAGACCGTTCCCAAACTTCTCCTGGCAGAAGCTCTGGAGCACTCTGGTGGCTCTGGTCCCAAGAGTGGGGCGCAGAGACTTCAAGTTATGCACATTTCCAACTGGTTTAAATCCACTTTGCCTCATGAGTACTCTCTGCCATTCACAGCCCAGCAATCCGTTCACTCGGTATACATTTATTAATCACCTGCAATGTTGTGGGTCTGAGAATGAGGATGGCAAGGCAGCAAGAACACAGCCTCTCCCCTCCTAGAAACGTCAGCCCCGTAGGTTTCAGGGGAGCATGAACGGACAAAGCATAGGTTGTTATGGAAATCCGTGATGGGAGGCTAAGTAGGAGAGAAATCCTCCAACATGGGGGAGGCGGTTCTCTTGATGGCTTTGATTAATTCTTTAAAATCAAATATCCTTCTTCGAGGCCTATTTTAACTTTAATGAACAAAAAGTATTTAATGAAGGAAAAAAACTTTAAGTAAAATACATTTTCCAGTTTATTCAAATGTATTTTGTCATAGTGTTCTGTTCACTTTTATAAATATCCAGACTTATTCTGCTACTTGGGACCATTTTTTTTAGGCAATGATAACTGATCATACCTAAGTAGATCCCCTTTCAAATGTACCATCTTGAACTCCTATAGACAGACATCTTTTTGACTCTAAAGAGATCCCAGGAAGCCCTCACATCTATACTGCCCTCCAGGCAAGCCCATCTGCCTCACCTCCCTCTCCAATTTCATGAGCAGAAACCAAAAACAGAACCTTTAGTAACATGACATTTTAGAGTAGTTCATGAAGTAAGCCTCTGATTCTCCAGTGTCCATTGATAGAGTAGATAGATGATAGATAGATAGATAGATAGATAGATAGATAGATAGATAGATAGATGATAAGTAGATAAATTGAAGATAGATGGTTGGTATGTAGGTAGGTAGGTAGATAGATAGATAGATAGATAGATAGATAGATAGATAGATAGATAGATAGATAAATAGATAGATAGATGAGAGATAATAGGCAGATAGATAACCTATATTTATTCCTGTAAAAAAAAGTAAAAAATATCAATGCCTGTAAGAACAGGGAAACCAGAGCCTGTTCAGCTTTCTGACTCTAGCTACAGGGTAGAAGTTCATGGTCCTCATTTCTTTGCAGTACCAAGAATAAGTCAAGAATAACTTCTTAGCCGTGTGGTGGTGGCGCACGCCTTTAATCCCAGCATTTGGGAGCAGAGGCAGGTGGATCTCTGAGTTGGAAGTCAACCTGGTCTACAAAGCGAGCTCCAGGACAGCCAGGACTACACAGAGAAACTCTGTCTGCACTGCCCCCCCAATGAATAAATTCTTGGGGTGTTAAATATTTTGAACAATAAAAATTAATAACAATTGTTCATTAAAGAGAAACTACAAAGGCTAGGAAGGGTTTAAAGGAGGCCAATTACCGTGTGAGCCAACAATGAAAACTGTCAGCAGTCGCCTTAAGCCACCACAGCCTGTTGCACGCTCTTCTCATGCACTTCTTGCCAGACTCACTAGGGGCTATGTTGAGAATTTCACAAACTTTTTGCCAAATTTTTTCCTCACTTTATAATACTTTAATTACTTACTGCATCACGACTTAACTGTTCTGTAATTTCTATGTATTAAGTGGGTTCCATTTGTGCTATTATGTTCTAATGAGTGATTTGCTTTAATTATAACTTATTAGACATCAAAGGACTCTAATAACTACAGAACAAGATTATTTTTGAAAGCTGAAGGCAAAGATGCATTTCCGTAAAGTACAAATCACAGATTTTCCTTGATTTCTCCTCTTTATGCTAGTTTTTATATGACTGACTAGATACTTCCTATTTAGGCGCCTTGCTGCCCCAACCCTTTGTTCTTCACTTACAAAAACATTCAATGCTTAGCGGTTTCTATCCTTTTTTTTTTACTTGGTTGGTTGTGTTTGGAGAAAAGGTCTCACTATGGTATCTTAGGAGGGTGTATCCCAAACAGGCCCTCAGCTCCACCCCTCCATCTGTGATTACAGATGTATATCACATTTGTCCATATCCTGCCCTTCCCTGGAATCTATTAGCTGTCTTCACAGCATAAAAAGTTGCCCAGAAACTCAACATAATACAATGGATACTTCCTGACTTGCACAGTTTTGATGAGTCAGGTATTTAGGTGTAGATTAGCAAGAAGATGCTGGATTCGTGGTGTTACCGTAAAGATGGCGTCTCAAAACCCTGGAACTGGAGTCACCTGCCTGCTGGCACAAGAATTTGACAGTTACTCAAATTCAGTGGCTTTTTTGCCCTCTGATGGACCTCTCCAGAGAACTCCTCACAGCATGGCAGCTGCTTTTCCGAGAGTATCAGTCAAGTCCAAAGGATGCAGTAAGAGGGAGGGGCTATCTAGAACAGGACCAATAGCCTAGTCATACCAACACTTCCACCTTGTTCTTGAGTCCACGCGGATCAGTTTTGATACAATGCAAGAAATCATGCTGAAGAAAAAAATTCCAAGAGAAGAGATTTAGATACTACATTAAAACTGTAAAGACTATAATACTGGTCGATGACCATGTATGGTAGATTTTATGAAGCCCCAAATATGAACATAATAACCCCCTATCCAAAATTTCTCCAGGGGCTTGAGATATGTTCATTAGTAAAGTATGTGACAAGCATACATGGTACCCTGGATTTAATCCTTAGTGGAAGAAAAGAAGGAAGGAAGGATGGAAGAAAGGAAGGAAGGAAGGAAGGAAGGAAGGAAGGAAGGAAGGAAGGAAGGGAATGGAAGATAAATTAAGAAAAAGAAAACTCTTGTTCAACCCTTCCAGTTTAGTAAACAATTACCAGGTAAATTTGGATAGTCACTTATTGTAGAAAAATGCAACTCCACTCCAAGTTTTGGGATTTTTCTTTTCTTTTCTTGTCTTTCTTTAATTCTTTCTTTTGCTTGTTTCTTTTTGTTTGTTTGTTTGTTTGTTTGTTTGTTTGAGACAGGGTTTTGCTGTAGCTTTGAAGCCTGTCCTGGAACTGCTCTTGTAGTCCAGGCTGACCTTGAACTCACAGAGCTCCACCTGCCTCTGCCTCCTGAGTGCAGGATTAAAGGTGTGTGTCACCACCACCTGGCTCCCAGTTTTAATATCTAAAGAAAGCCTGACGATCCTTCATCTTCCTATCAGGGCATGTGTAAAAGAATGTTCTGGGCAGTATGTGTTTGTACATGTGTTTGTGTGTGTGTACGCACGTGTGTATTGGAGAATGCAAATAGAATGGGAAGCATGAGTAGAGCAGAGAACAGTATTTAGGAGTCAGCTTTTTACTTCCACCATGTGTATCCCAGGAACTGAACTCCGGCCATCACGATTGACAGCAAGCTTCTTTATCTGCTAAGTTTTCTTAATGGCACCTTGGTTTATCTTTCCCCCGCTTCACCAGTTTCTTCTAGATCCTCTTTTCCTCCCAACCCATCCAACTTCATGTTCTCTCTCTCTCTCTCTCTCTCTCTCTCTCTCTCAAAAAGAAAAGAGAAAGCAAGAACAAAAGAAAGAGAGAGAAAAAAGAAAGAGTGGAAGAAAGATAGAAAGTGAAAACAAGCAAAAGCGAATAAGACAAAAATTACCAACTATGCAAACAAACAAACGAAAACTTGGAGTCCATTTGTGTTGTCTAACTACTCCTGAGCCTGGGGCCTACCCCGAAGTGTGGTTGATGTGCCCAGTGTCAGTCTACTGGAGAAAACTGATTTTCCCTTTTCCAGCAGACATGAACTGTAAAGAACTTTTTAGGTATGGATGCAGCTTTGTGTTCCCTTCCTCTTCTCGGTGATGAGCTTTAGTCTGGCTTGAACACGCGTGGGCCTTGTGCATGCTGTCACAGCCTCTGTGAGTTCATGGGAGCTTTGCTCACATTGATTTAGGGGCCTTGTTTTCTTGGTGTCCCCCATCCCTCTGGCTCTTACACTCTTTCCACCTCCTCTCGGCAGGGTTCCCTGAGTTCTGAGGGGGGATTTGATGGAGATCTCCCCATTTAGGACCGAGAGTCTCAAGGACTGACAGTATCCACAACTCAGCCGTTGTCTGTGGGTCTCGGCACTAGTCCCCATCTGCTACAATAAGCTTCTTCTCTGAGCAGCCTCCCACCGCAGACAGAAACCACCGCAGAGATCCAAAGCCAGGCGTTATACAGAAAGCAAGAGACCTTGGAATACTCAGCCCTAAATAAGATGTCTCCATCAAACCCCTCCTCAGAGCTCAGGGAAGCTTGCTGGAAAGGAGTGGAAAGGGTGTAAGAGTCAGAGAGATGGAGGACACCAAGAAAATAAGGGCCCTGAATCAACAGAATCAATGCACTTATGGACTCACAGAGACTGAAGCAGCAAGCAGAGTCTACAAGAGTCTGCACAGGCCCTCTGTGTATACACTGTCACTTCTGGTTCTGCGTTTTTTATGGAATTCCTAAGCATGCGAACAAGTGGGTCTCTGACTCTTGTGCCTTCTCTTGGGCTCTTTTCCTTCTTTTTATCTTGTCCAACTCCAGTGTGATAGCTTTTGTTTTATCTTATATTGTATTATTATCCTTTCAAATATGTCTGTTTTCTAATGAGAGACAGAAAGGGTGTAGATTCGGATGGGAGAAGTGGGAGAAACTAGGAGTATAGGGAGGGGAAATGGTAATCAGAATATACCATGTGAGAAAAAAAATCTATTTTCAATAAAGGTAAAAAAGCAGAAGCAGCTTTCTGATCAGTGCTGAGCAAATCACAGATCTGTGAGGATTATGGATCCTGGGCCAAGGGAAATTCTGCTGGTCAGTGAGAGTCAAAAGGAATGGAATGATCTAGAAGGAAAGGCTGAAAGAGATGAAGGCTCCTGGGTGCTCACCAGCAAGTTGAGTTCATAGAATCTGGAGCTTGGTTGGGAGGAGGGTACTTTTGTTTTACTCAGCCTTTGATGATGAGAATACAGTTCATTTGAATGGTGTATATATGATGGGTGTCTGCTGTTTTGTTTTATTTAGTGACTTAGTTTGGCGTGAGATGTTGAACCCAGGGACTTCTACACACTAAACACAAGCTCTACTACTGGGAGACACCCTCTGTCATCCCATTATGTTTAATCTGTATAAATCTCTTCATACTCTTTGCATATCCAATGTCTTTCAATCAAAATACACAGAATCTGCACAATAACAATATCTCAGTAGAATATCTATTAAGGTTGAGATCTCAGTCCTGAGGAGCTCATGTTTTGAATATTCAGCTTGTGGTACTATTTTGAAGGCTATGCAGTCTTTAAGGGGTGGGGCCTGGGTGGCAAAGGTAGGTCACTAGGAATGGACCTCCAAAGGTTAAATGTACCCCCTCTGTTTCTGGTGCTACCACCACAGACAGAGATACTCCACCCTGCACTTTCCTTTTTCAGGGACCAAACCCCTTCTGAAATTATGAACCAAAACAAATCTTTGAGTTTCTCTGTTCCCCCAGACCTAGTTCTCAGGGTTGCCCCTAGTGGCACAACAAAACACCGCTGCAACCTCCCCTCCCCTTGTCCACTCCTCCTAAAGACCCCACAGTTTTCTTCATCTCCCTCCCTCTTCACTGTGTTCAAGACCCCAGCTCAAGTGGATACCTCCTGATCAACCACAGGCCACGCCTGCCAGATGATCAGATAGACTGCCCACAGACCTTCTCCACTTTCTCTGTTTCTCCCAAACCCATCCTCAGGGTCTCTCCTAGCAATGCAATAGACCATCTACCCCGGCTTCCCCATCCCCCAGCCTCAACAGCAGCAAGCATTCCCCATGAACATACCAGTCAAGCAGGCCAGTGAAACAGGAAACACACAACCAACATATTCTGAAAATCCAGAGAAGAATCAGAAACCAATAAATAAAATGACTACCCAACAAAGACAAATTCAGAAATCAGCACCTAGACCTATAATCACTCCAAACCCAGATGCCTAGACACCAGCATAAGAACACAATCAACAGCAGTTAAAGTATAGGTTTCCACTAGGGCTGAGATAGCTTGCTGCAGTAGGCCCTGAATATACCAAGAACAAGAAAGGTCCTTAAAAACAAATTTATGAAAATGATAGGCATTCTTAAAGAGAAATTGAATAAATCCCTCAAAGTTCAGGAAAACACAAACAAACATTTGCAGGAAATGAATAATTTCCTCAAAGAAATATCAGGTGTTGAAGATATAATAGGAGAAATGAATAGATTAGTCAAAGAAAATGTTTAACCTAAAATGTTCCTTAAACAAAGCATACAGAAAATCTCAGACAGCATGAAAAGAGCAAACCTAGAAAAAATAGAAATAGAGGAAGGCAAAGAACCCCAGCTCAAAGACCAAAAAAAAAAAATACTTTCAACAAAATCATACGAGAAAAATTTCCTAACCTAAAGAAAGACATGCCTATCAGGGTATAAGTAGCATACAAGAACACCTAATAGATTGGACCAGAAAAGAAAGTTCCCTTGCCACATAATAACCAAAACACTAAACATACAGAACAAAGAAAGAATATTATAAGTTTCAAGGTAAAAAGAGCAAGTATCATATAAATGTAGACCTATTAGAATCACATCTGACTTCTCAATGGAGACTCTAAAAGCGACAAGGACAGATATACTGTAGACTATAAGAGACCACAGATGTCAGCCCAGATTTCTGTACCCAATAAAACTTTCCATCACCATAGATGGAGAAAATAGGATAATCCATGATAAAGTCAAATCTAAACAAAATCTACCTACAAATGCAGCCCTACAGAAGGTGCTAGAAGAAAATCTCCAACCCAAGGAAGTTAAGTAAACCCATGAAAACACAGGAAATAATCTCACAACAGCAAAATCAAAAGACAGGAAACACACATACACACACACCAACAACAACAACAAAAGGAAAAATAATAAGAATTAACAGTCATCAGACATTGAATCTCTCAACATTAATAGTCTAAATTCCCCAATAAAAAGACACAGAATAACAGAATGTATGCAAAAACGGGATTCATCCTTCTGCTGCACACAAGAAACACACCTCACTATCAAGGATAGACAGTACCTCAGGGTAAAGGTTTGGAAAAAGATATTCAAGCAAACAGACTTAAGAAGAAAACTGAGGTAGACATTTTCATATCTGACAAAAAATCAAATGTACTGAACCTGATAAAAGAGAAAGTGGGGAATAGTCTCAAACACATTGGCACCGGAGACAACTTCCTGAACAGAACAGCAAAAGCATAGACACTGAGATTAACAATTAATAAATGGAACCTCACAAAACAGAAAAGTTTCTGTTAGGCAAATAACACTGTCCATCAGACAAAGAGATACGTTAGAGAATGGGAAAAGATTTTCAGCAACTCCACATCTGATAGAGAGATAATGTACAAAATATATAAAGAATTCAAGAAGCTAGACATCAGCAAACCAAATAACCCAATTTAAAACAGTGTATAAATCTAAACAGAGAATTCTCAACAGAAGAATCTCAAATAGGTGAGGAACACTTAAATAAATGTCAACATCCATATCCAACAGAGAACTGCAAATCAAAATGACTTTGAGGTTCCATCTTACACCTGTCAGAAAGGCTAAGATCAATGACACAAGTGACAACTCATGCTTACAAGTACATGGAGCAAGGGGAACACTCCTCCATTGCTAGTGGGAGTCCAAACTTGTACAGCCACTATGGAAATTAATACTGAGTTTCGTCAGAAAATTGAGAATCAATCTACCTCAAGATACAACTATACTATGCTTGGGTATATACCCATATGACACTCTATCCTGCCATAAGGACACTTGCTCAACTATGTTCATAGCAGATTTATTTATAATAGACAGAGACTGGAAACAAGCTTATTGTCTCTTAACCAAAGAATGGACAAAGAAAATGGGATAGATTTATAGAATGAAGTATTATTATTTGACTTTTTTTTAAAAAAAAAATGACATCATGAAATTTGCAAGCAAATGGATACAACTAGAAAAAAAAAACTATACTAAGGGAAGTAACCCAGACCCAGAAAGACGAACTTCGAATGTATTCACTTACAAGTGGATATTAGCTGTTAAGTATTGATAATCAAGCTACAACCTATAGAATTAGAGAGGTTAGGTAAAGAGGAGAACTCTTGGGGGACCACATGGATCTCTCTGGGAAGAGGAAATAGAATAGATTTTCCAGGTGGACAGGGTCTGGTGTAGGACAGCGGACAGGGGACAGGAGCCAGAGAGATCAGTGTGGGGAGGATACAGGAAGAGAGTTTGGGGAGAGACAGTTGAAGGGCAATCAGGCAGCAGTGTGAAAGCCTAGCACATTGGAAACTTTCTGAACTCTAGGAAGATGAGGACTATGAGGTGGACTCTAATGAGGACTCCTAGTAATGGATGATATAGAGTCTGAAGAATACAGAGTCTGAACTGGCCATCTTTTGTAGCCAGGCAAGGCTTCAGTGGTGGGACTTGGTTGCATTCAGTTGAGTTTTTGGCTTAAGGGATCCCATGGAGATCCCTACACAACCCAAGGTGATGCTGGGACAGAAAGCTGCTTTCTGAAAGCTGACCGTGGGACCCCATTGCAGGCAACAACATCCACACAACTCATTGAACATGCAGAGGCCAAGCATAGAACCTTCACCCTATGTTCTAGTCTCTTTGGTGAGGAAAGGTGCTCTGCACACTACAGAAACAAAAACCTGGACACCACCAACATAGCTGCAGAACCCTCAACCTACACTCTACCCTGCCTGCAGGATGTGCTGGGGCAATGGTGGCACAGAACTTGAGGGAGTGGTCAGTGTCTGTCTTGTTTATCCTGAGGTCCATACCAGAAGAGGGAGCCCCTACCCTACATTGCTTGGATGGCCAGGAACCAGAGAGGGATATCCCAGAGACCTAGGGTAGAACTAAACATGACTGGAAAAAATAAAGGGGGGGGGTCAATGAAATGATTTCTAATAATATTCTGCTATACTCAGATTGGTGTCTTGTCCATCATCAGAGAGGCTTCCTCCTGCTGCAGCAACAGATGGTGAGTGGGTGCAGAGACCCACGTCCAGACATTACACAGAGAGTCTAAGTGAGAGATCTCCATTGGTTCCCTCCCCCTCAGAGCTCAGGAACCCCAAGGAAGCAGGGGAGGGAAGATTGTAGGAGTCCAAGAATATGGAGGACCCCAAGAGAACGTGGCTCACTCACTGAATCAACTAAGCAGGGCTCATAGGGGCTCACAGAGACTGAAGCAGCAAGCTCCAGCCCTGCAAGGGTCTACACAAGGTCCCCTGTACACACACACACACACACACACACACACACACACACACACACACACATATATATATATATAATGGCTGTTAGCTTGGTGTTTCTGTAGAACTCCTAATAGTAGGATTGGCATCTTTGACTCTTTTGCCTGCTCTTGGGACCCTTTTCATCCTAATGGGTTGCTTTGTCCAGCCTCATGAAGGCTTTTGCCTTGTATCACTATATCTTGTTTTATTGTGTTTGGATGTTGTCTCTTGGAGGCCTGCTCTTTTCTGAAGAAAAACAGGGGGGGGTGAATTTGGGGGAGAGGGTACTGGGAGGAGTTGGGAGGATAGGACAGAGAAAAAACTGTGACTGGAAGTTACAGTAGAAATAAAGAATCTACTTTCAATTTTAAAAGGAAAGAAAGCAAAAATAGATTTAAAAAGGAAAAAATCTTCACCCATATTTCTGTGTGGTATTTTGTCACTGCAACACACAAAAACAACTCATACAACACCCAACACAAAAACAGCAGCCTGCAGATATTAAGCATTACTACACAACAGTCACCAGAATAAGCATGTTAAGTGATTGCTTTGTCTATTAATTCAAATAGCTGTAAGTGAAAATTTATCCTCTTGTCCCTCAGTTTTAAGATGGTGAAACAGAAGCTTTCAGTAATGAAGGTACTCACCCACAGCCACACTGCTCACACCACTCGCAACAATCACACTGCTCACACCGCTCGCCCAGAGTGACACCACCTGCATCACTCACCCATAGTCATACTGTTCATACCATGTGCCCACAGTCACACCGCTCACACCGCTTGCCTATAGTCACACCGCTCACATCCCTCATCCACAGTCACACCGCCTGCATCACTCATCCACAGTCACACCGCTCACACCCCTCATCCATAGTCACACCGCCTGCATCACGCATCCACAGTCACACTGTTCACACCACTCGCCCACAGTCACATCACTCATCCTTGGTCACACCACCTATATCACTTGCCCACAGTCACACTGCTCACACTGTGTGCCCACAGTCACCTCACCTGCATCACTCATCCACAGTCACGCTGCTCACACTGTGTACCCACAGTCACACTGCTCACACCCTCCCCCACAGTCACATCACTCATCCTTGGTCACACCACCTGTATCACTTGCCCACAGTCACACTGCTCACACTGTGTGCCCACAGTCACCTCACCTGCATCACTCATCCACAGTCACGCTGCTCACACTGTGTACCCACAATCACACTGCTCACACCCTCCCCCACAGTCACACCATTCACACCTCTCCCCCACAGTCACACTGCTCACACTGTGTATCTACAGTCACACTGCTCACACCCTCACCCATAGTCACACTGCTCACACTGCTCACCCACAGTAACACTGTTCACACCGTGTGCCCACAGTCACTCTTCTCCCATCACTCACCCACAGTAACACTGCTCACACCCTTGCCCACAGTGACACTGCTGACACCACTTACCCACAGTCACATTGCTCACACTGCTTGCCCACAGTCCCACTGCTCACACCACTTCCTCACAGTCACACCACTCACACAGCCCACACACACACACACCACTCACACCGCTTGCCCAGTCACACCACTCACACAGCCCACCCACAGTCACACTTCTCACACCACTTCCTCATAGTCACACCACTCACACAGCCCACCCACAGTCACACTGCTCACACCACTTCCTCACAGTCACACCACTCACACAGCCCACCCACAGTCACACTGCTCACACCACTTCCTCACAGACACACCACTCACACAGCCCACCCACAGACACACCACTCACACTGCTTGCCCACAGTCACACCACTCACACAGCCCACCCACAGTCACACTGCTCACACCACTTCCTCACAGTCACATCACTCACACAGCCCACCCACAGTCACACCGCTGGCACCTGCATCACTCGCCCACAGTCACATTGCTCACACTGTGTGCCCATAGTCACACGGCTCACACTTATGTGGCTTATAGGGATGCAAATGCAGACAGGACAGTTTCAGAGCTAAGCCTCCTGTCTGTTCAGGCAAACCCAGGGTTTGTTCCTAGATTTCACTCCATGTGTAAAGTGATAAAACGAAGCAAAGAGTTGCTCAAGTGTTGGAGAGATGCCAGAAATGCATAAATTAGTTGCAGCTTTGGCAATGGGCCAGATCTCTCACACTTGCTAGGCTGTTCCACCTCTCCACACTGCTCCTCAAGGATGGAAAGCTCTCGCCTTCCTACCGAGAGTCCAGCTGCTTCACCTATTAACGACCAGTACTGGTGTTAGTAAAGCGCAAGTCATCAGTCAGGCTCCCCTCTTGTGCTGCATGTGCTGACCCCTGGCACCTGCAGCCCCTCTCTGCTGCACGATGATGCTGTGCTACCCACGTCTTGGATGAGGAGAGGGCTGTGACGGCACCAGCATTTCAATCTAGCGTTATGAATCCTGAGGCTAGGCTCTCAACCACTTCGACTGCCTCCCAAGAGATAATATGCTTAAAGTCAGAGTAGATAAGCAAAAAAGCAGGCTTCTTTTCCAGCGAAATATTGAATTAAATAGAGACACATGAGATCAAGTTGATATTTCTTTGGATTGCCATCTCTGACTTTCTTATGCTCTCAGAAAATGTAGCACATGCACTAGGAGAGACTTTGATGGCTTCATTTTGAAGACAGTCAGAACAATATAATTGCGCTTGAATTTTTAATTTAATTTTGATACATGTTCATTGCCTTTATTACCTTAAGCTTACAGGAATCAACTCCACTTGGTAACAGCATTATAGATATTTGATTGACATATGCTTTAAGTCATGTTTTACATGCCAATCTAAACTTGAGGAACTCTCACTATATGAACAAAAGACAACATCCCAGTTACAGCCAAATAACTACAAAGCATATGATGTTAGATTCTAAAATAGTGCACATATAAAAATGACTAACTTAACTTATGCTGCCCTAAAATACAGATGACTTGTGACCTGAACTGTACAAGGTAAGTAGTAGTGTGGGAAAATTGTCTGTATTCTGTCAATCATGTTTTAAATAAATGCTGATTGACAAGGCAGGAAGTATAGGTGGGTCAACCAGACAGGAAGTAGAGGCAGGGCAATGAGAACAGGAGTATTCTGGGAAGCAGGAAGCTCCCTCAATTCCTGCCCAGACCACCAAAGAAGCAACATGTGACCTGCCCTGCTGAGAAAGGTACCGAGCCATGCAGCTAATATAGATAAGGATAATGGGTTAATATAAGTTACAAGAGCTAATAAGAAGCCTGAGCTAATGGGCCAATCAGTTTGATAACATATGGAGATCTCTTTGTGATTTTCTCTGTGACTACTCTGTGGAGTATTGGGTGGGACAGAAACCCCAATGAGCAGACCCCTCATGTTACAGTAAGTATACTCTCAAGAGACAGAATTGGAAAAGAAAGGCCTTACTGGAAGAGGGCAAGGCAGGGTCGAGAATCTGGCATTATAGAAAAATAGCAAGATATAATTCTTTTATTGCTAAAGGATCCAAATTACTTAAAGGGCAAAGTAAGGGATGACCCCAGAAAGGCCACTTGGAGGCAGATTGTAAAGATCTTTGCCTGGTCAATAGTTAGATTTAGGGAGATAGGAAATCTTGAAGAACTTTAAATGAGAAAGCACCATGCTTATTGTTCATTTCCGTCTAAAATCCTGGAAGACAGATTGCACGTGGAAGAGCTCGACAGCAGAAATAGCAGCCTGGCTGTCAGTTTCATCATTCAATCAAGCAATCCCAAGAGTCTAAAGCAGGCTACCTTCTAAAGTAAGTATTGTGTCAGATCCTGTTTTACTATGAGATCATCAAGCAGCAGAGTGACCTGCCTAAGGCTGGAGGAGAGCCAGGCTTTGAACCCAGAGAGTTCTGCTGTGATGGCCACTGCATAGCTCACTACTCTGCTGGACAGATTGGTAAACACAGCAGATGACAGGAGAGAGTGGAGACAGCTTAATAACCATTAGCCCAGACTCCAAACAGAGGAAAATCCCTTTAAATGCTCTCTCTGGTCACTGAGGAGAAGTAGGCCAGTAGAGAATGGGGGACTTCAACTTCAGATCTGAGGTCCAGAGGACATTTGGAACCTAACCAAGATGCTGGGCAGTCAGGAAAATTGCAATGTTGAACCTCAGGTGGAGGCATGGATGGAAAGTCAAAGTGGATGAGAAACATTATTGTTAGGCATCATAGCTTCTTTCCATGTTGCTCGCTGTGGTTGATTTTTTTTAACTCCATGGGGGCCCACCACCCAGCTCCAAAATAAATAGACTTATTCTTACTTATGAATGCTCAGCCTTAGCTTGACTTGGTTCTAGCCAGTTTTCTAACTTAAATTACCCCATTTTTCTTTAATCATGTTTTGTCTCTGGACTTTTTACCTTTCTTTATTCTATATATCTTTCTGTCCTCCTTACTCTATGGCTGGCTGGGTGACTGGGTGGCTGGCCCCTGGCATGCTCCTCTTCTTCTCCTTTTCTCAAACCTTCCCCTTTTCCCTAGATTTCACCTCCTATTTATTCTCTCTGCCCGCCAGCCCCATCTATTTCTCTCTCCTGCCTAGCTATTGGCCATTCAGCTCTTTATTAGACCAATCAGATGTGTTAGACAGGCAAAGTAACAGAGCTTCACAGAGTTAAACAAATGCAACACAAAAGAATGCAACATATCTTTGCATCATTAGACAAAAATTCCACAGCATAAATGAATGTAACACATCTTAAACTAATATTCCACAATAGATAAAAAAAAAAAAAAGAAAGTTTGTCTGGCTCACAGTACAAGGCAGACCATCACAGCAGGGAAGCCAAGAAAGCCCAAACTTGAAGCAACTGGCCGCATCACCTCCACCAAAAAAGACACCAACGCATTCATGATTCTCGGCTCTTTCTCCACTTTATACAGCCAGAATCTCCTGCCCAGTGATCATTAAGATGGAGCTTCTTCCCACATCAGTGAACATAGATGAAGAAATCCCCCAGAGACCTGTCTCTCAGGTGCATCTAGATCCTGCCAAACTGAAAATTACCACCAGCCACTAAGCAAACAGCATTCCACCCAAGACCTCATCATGAAGATACAGAACCCAAGGCCATCAGAAGGCAACTCAGAAGAAGGCTGTCCAGTAGACCCAGGCCCCGATCCTGAGCTGCGATGTGTGCTCTGGCCTGTTGCCCTCCTTTCCAAATCAGAGGTTTTCGTTGTAGGACAGAAACAGTGACAGCCCCTTTGTCTCTTGTAAAGGTGAACATTTATAGCTATTTGGAGCAATTAAAACATTACTCTCTAAAAATAAGTGCCCAGCCGGGAAGTTGGTGGTGTAAGCCTTTAATTCCAGTATTTGGGAGGCAGAGGTAAGCGGATCTCTGTGAGTTCAAGGCCAGCGCGGTCTACAAGAGCTAGTTCCAGGACAACTAGGCTATTACCCAAAGAAACCCTGTCTTGAAAGTAAACAAATAAATAATAAAAATTGAAAAATAAAAATAAGTTCCCAATAAGAAGTAATAATAATCATTATCATGATCATCACATAAGGGTTTCATTGAGAAAAGTGTGGGCAGCAATTGGAGCTCCAGGCCCAATTACTCCCAGCAATTTGCCCATGACATCTCTTAGCTACATAAAATTTTTACTGTGTGTGCAATCCAAGGAAAGAAGTTACTTTTGAGGAACACAAATCATCCTAAAGCAAAAATAAATTGGTTTATTTATTTTTATTTTATATGCATTGGTGTTTTGTTTGCATGTACAAGGGTATCAGATTCTCCCAGAAGTGGAGTTGCAGAGAGTTGTGAGCTGCCGTGTGGGTGCTGGGAATTGGACCCAGGTGCTCTGGAAGGGCAGCCAGTGCTCTTAACCGCTGAGTCATCTCTCCAGCCACCCAGATAAAACATTTAAGTATATACCATTAAACAATACCAACTTCAAGAAACAAGGTTAAGAGTATCATTCTCCTAGATCGATATGTCCAAAGCAAAGCTGTGGTGTGGCTCATTTCATCCAAGCATTCATGTCATTCATGTGCATGTCATCCAAGCACAGTAAAAAGAACATTCCCGAAGGACTGGAGGGCTGGAGACTCAGCTCCATGGTAGACCCCTCACCTAGCAAGCCCATGACTCTTAGGAGAAAACATCAACTCAACTCTCTCTCTCTGTCTCTCTGTCTCTGTCTCTCTGTCTCTGTCTCTGTCTCTGTCTCTCTCTCTCTCTCTCTCTCTCTCTCTCCCTCTCTCTGAATCTATATACAACTTCTTAAAAAGTTCCAACTTTGCTTCATACCCTAAGGAATAGGGGCAGAGGGCAGAGGGCACACACCCTGAAAAGAGTGGTATTTCAGGGGTCCTGGGAAATTTTAAGATCTAAAAACACATCAGAAAATGCTAGGACCCCACCGTAGAGCAGAGGCCTTGAAGACAGGACGATTTGCAGCCATCTATTTATCTCCCTGTCACACCTTCCTTCCTCCAGCATATTTTCCTTAGGACTCGGTGCAGGGACTAACAACGGGGTTATTTAGTCAAAGACCTTGGGGTTGAAAAATTACAGTCAAGAACTGGTAAAATGATTCCAAGTCACAGCACACTGAAGTATCAAAGCATGAACAATGCAGTTAAGAAAAAAAAAGACAAGGGAACCAGATAGCTGCAACTTGCTGTTTACCTTGATTGCCCGGGATGATGCGTTTGGTAAGGGTGTGAATATAAGCAAGGTGGGAAAATTTCAAAGGAACTGAGAGGAAGCCGCTCTAACTTCTTCCATCAGAAAAAAAAAAAAAGAGAGAGAGAGAGAGAAATCTTTCCAACGTAATTCTTTCTTCTTTTCTCACTAAATACTCGGGATCGGTTATAATTTTCTCTGAACAGGGCTGTAGAACCTAGACTCTCTCTCCCCACCCCCAACTCCATGTCCCCGTGCACGCCCGCGTTTATCTGAATATATAAGCCTGCCCTTTACTCAGATTTATGGATCCAGCCAGGCTGTGTGTATTTACAGTGTTCTGACCTGAAGACCCGGGGCTGCAGGAGAACAGGAGGGAACTGGGACTCGTTCCATAAACAGAGACAAATATGAGGGGGAGGGGGAGGCTTTGCTAGCACTTAACATTTTTAACTATTTGGCCAAGCTTAGGAATTAGCGATTAGATTAGAAGAAGAAAAAGGAGGATTTCAGTGCCGAGCTGGAGTGAATAAACTACAATTTTGCTTCATCCTGGCTTCTCGAAGGTTCTGAGTTTGGGGTAGGGGTGGGGTTAAATTTAAAGCAGGTCAGAAGAAAATTGGTAAGTCAGTTACAGAGGGAGCTATAAAATGCTTTGGGAAGGCAGAGGGTCCGTAGAAATGAGGTTATAAACAACATTTAATAAGTCAGAAAATTTCCCCAACCACATGTGGGGCTCTCCTTCTGTGAACTAAGACGAGCTGTGGGTTTTCTGGTTTCTTTTAGAACGCCGTAATTGGGTATAGGGGAAAAGAAATCTTTTTGCTTCATGCTTAAATGAGGGTGTGTGGCTACGAGCTATTTTTCTTCGGCCCTGTTGGCCCACTTGAAAGCCACTGGAGTTTGAAACAGGACTACTTCCTCGAGGTGGCCACCCCTTCGAGAAGCAATGGTGATCTGAGAGGTAGATGCAACAGGAAGTAGAGAGCGGCGGAATTTGGAGCATCTTCTTGTATCCCAAAACTGGATCCCCCTTCCTCCGCTTGGTACCTTTGTAGACAGGCGAACTGTGAACGCACGCAACTTGTCTGTAAAGACACTCTCCAGCCAAGGCTTTGCTCGGAAAACTCGAATTCAAGAGGAAAGCCTTGTGCGCCAGCTGAATTAATCAAAAATCGCCCAGCATGGTAAGACGACAACTGATCCTTTAAAAATTCGCACGCAAAGCAAGGAGGTCAACGCCCGTGTGGAACTCAACCGCTTGCCACTGATATGGGTACAAAGTAATCTGGTGCCATCCTCCACAGCACGACCTTCATCGCAACACAGCCACGGGCAGTATGGAGGGTGAGCTTGGGAAATTCATGAAGCGTCACCAAATGGCTTTCTTTCGCTCCTCTTAAGGCCATCGTGTTCCTATGAAAGATACCAGAGCTCGCTGTTATAATGACGTCGTGTGCCTCGAGCTTCTCGTTTCAACTGAAATACATTGCAGATCACGTGTCTTGGGCTCGTTTCCAATAGGCACCTGAGGAACACATGTGTTTGCATGGCGCTTTCGAGACGTGAACTCGCTCATGGGTGCTCTCCTGTGGACATCAGCTCTCGGGGACTCAAAACAGAGTTCTGCAGCTGAGCTTCAAACACTTGAGCACGAAAGTCCCGAGAAGGCGTTTTTTTTTTTCAGTTGTGCTGAAAATCAGACACAAAATTAAGAACCACACAGTCAAGAAACGCATGTGGTGCGATAAAAATGGTGGGAAGGAGATGGGCAAACACCCAGTGCTGCTGGCCTTCAAAAGCGAAAGGAAACACCTGATCCTCTAGGTGACTAGCTTTTCATTGCTGTCATTTCTGGGCACTTTCCCCTAAGATAAAGAGCCCCTGCCCTGTAAACAGCAGGATGGTGGCCTGCAGGGTGGCGCGGAGAGTTTGGGGGACTTGTGCATGGCCGCTGAGATGCTGCACCAGTTCCTGTCTGTCGAAATTCATTGGCCACGGAGGCAGTTTTTGTCTCTAACATGGTACGGATTACACTAGCAGTGGGTTCCGAGGTATCTGTCTCTGAGCAGAGGCCTAGCTCAGTGTGCCAGGAAAAAAAAAATCCACGCACCACAAAGAACATTGAGATGAATGGCTCTATTTTATGAGCCATAAAAGTTTTATTCATCTTGACACTGAAACAGGTTTAGGCACTGAGTTGACACGCCTTAAATAAATAAGTGGAATTAATTCCCCAGCCCTTGAAACAATAGCAGCATGCATGCAGCCCAGAGAAATGCCCCATTGTTCCCGGTGCTGCCTGATATTGATATTATTTGTGTTTTTCTGAGCTGCTTCCTCGGGGGCCTGGTTGATCCACTTCAGATTCATCCCCTGTTTTATTAGAGGTTGAAAAAGGTTCAGGACCTGGTTGTACCACGGCTCTCACCGACAGCTAAGGAACCAGTTTGGCGTCTGGTTTATCTGTTGTTTTACTGCTGACCTTCAAATCAACTTTAACCCCTGACCCCTGGAGGCATCTATCATGACAAGAGGCCGTTTAACACAAATGGTGCCCATTTATAGGGGGAAGACGCTCCGAAGATTTTCTTTTTTTATGAAGAATTTAGTTTTTCACCCCTCTTTTCTCAGTCACCACAGGTGAAATCCCTCTTAGCAGCTGGCTTACAAAATAATCTGAAGGGAGGCCCTTAATGAGCAGCGGCACCCTCAGCTGGAGATAAATATATGCAAATGAGATGCACAAACAAAGGCGCCTGGACAGAGAAATATCTGCAATTCCAGCAAAACGCTGCCCGCAGCTTGAAGATGAACAGCCTTGATAAAATGGTAACAAAAAGCACCTTTTTATCCTCCAGCGTGTTTTACATTGCAATAGACCATTGTCATTGCAGGCCAGCGGAGCATGCAGGCTTGGCTGCACGGGTCCAAGAAAACTGTTTAAACATTTGTTTTAAGGCATTCATGAGATATAATCAATGGACTGCTCCTTTGTTTTTGTCATTTTTCCTTTTTTCTGACTGTGTTTCAGATGTCGCTGTAGTTCTGTTACCTGTTGGTCTTTTTGTGGTTTAATACCCGGGTCTCCGTGAGCAAGGACACGTTTTTTTGGCAACTGTTTTCTTTCGCTAGTTACAATGATTCTTTTTCTCATTCCCCCCCCCCCCCCCTGTTTCAAGGGAGAGAGATTTCAAGTGAATAAGAGTAAGAATGGGCTTGGAGCAGCCCCCCGAACAAGCAACTTTAATGATGGCAATCAAGTGAGCTGAGCTTCAGAGGCAGCCATGTACCGTGCTGACTGTAATAAGCTTTTAAAAAAGGCAATCTCTAACTTTTAAAAGTCTCTTTTTTAATTTAATTGTCCTTGGTTCATAGGATTCCAAAGCAAACCAAACCATTAAAATATGTTTTCAATATGTATCCACAGTGTTATTTGATGGTGTTTTAAATTAGCATCATGTTTGTAAAATATTGATTGGATGAACTTGAAAAACAGAAACACGGAAACCATCAACCTGGGGGGGGGGGGGGTGGCGGGGTGTTGAACACGAGTTTTCTCTAAAGATGAACAAAGCTTGGGCCCCCAGATCTGTTTAGGAAGGTTCGGCCTCCTGTAAACTCCTGCATTTGAGCCTGTGCGTTTTTTGTTTCGGTGACCAGCCAAAAGCAGCTTAAAGTGAGAAAAGGAAACACTGGGCTTGTCACCCGTGTGTCGCCATACAGTCACCAAAAGCTCCACAGTTTTTGGTCCTCTCCTTAATTACACAAGCGGCATTCTGGGGCCAGCATGGGTGGGAGGCTGAAAGCTTCCTTTGCCTAAATTATTTCATCTTGGTAGCCGGAATCAGAGTGGAGGCATTTCTTCTGAGTAACTGATTGGTTCCCATGTAGTGTGCCTTTCGCCAGGCAAATGTCAAATTGGCTAATAACAAAAGAAATCTCAGTTTTACATATGCCACTCCTGTTGCACCGGGTGGGGGTGGGGTAGAGGCAAGCAGGGGCTAGAGAAGGGGGCAGGAGAGCATTAAACCGTCTGACCAGAGAGAAGAAGAAAGAAAAATGCTTGTTTGGGTTTGAAAAGGACACGTGCTCCGTTAACCCAACGTCTGTCTGTGTCAGTGTGCCATTAAATTCGGGATTTCGGGAGTTAATAGAAACTTGTTATATGAGGGTTGTTTTTTCAAGCTCGGGTTGGAAGCGGCGTAATTATGTTCAACTGCTGTTGTTTGAAAGGGCAAACAGCATCTTAGGCACAGAACAACGAAATTACAGCTGAGATTTAGGTTAGCAAAAGCCGTCTTCTCGAGGCTTTTATGATTCATTATTTCCCATTAAATACAGTATTAGAAGTGTACACTAGATAGCTCATGCTCGCTGCTCTCGGAGCACATTAACTATATTACACAGGTCTGGGGAGCAGAATTAGAAAACTTTGGGGGAATGAGCAATATGTGTTTGCTGATGGAAGTAGCATATGGCTCATCTTCTCCAATTGCTTTCACTGCGTCTCTGATGCTGGAGAAATTAAAGTTTTATTTGATGTGGCACAGCTTAATGAACGATCTTCTGTTAGGAAAATTGAATATGTTTCCTGTTATTTGAGCACAGAGCCTCCATAGTTGGGCTGGTGGGGGGTGCGTTATGTATTGTTTATTTAGCATTTTGAAAACAAAAGCAAGATATTGAAGGGAAAATTGATTACTGCTGGATTGCATTATGTAATCAAGTTTTCTCTCCTTAAATTTCACTTTGCAGTCCTCTGGCAATGTTTTCAGATGAGACTGCACTAGGTTTTTATGATTTAAAAAGACACAGAGTTTGATTTTATCAAAATGCCTTTATTTATGAGCAAGCCACATGAAATGCTGAACTCGGGATTGGGGTGTGGATGGGGGTGCAGTTTGAAAAGTGGGCTTTGACCTGAATATTGACAATGAAATATATATTCTACAGATTTATGTTCTTGTAGTTGAACACATAATTTTTTCAAAACATATAAGCGAAAGTATACTTCTGTGCCCAGAAGACTATGTCAACCCAGTTAAACATTAGCACTCTGAAGACTCTGATGGGACACCGTAACATTGCTTCATTTTCTTGGTTTTGTTCTGAATCTGACCTTTTTAAATAATATATATATATATATATACATATATACATATATAAATATACATATCTATATGTGGATACACTTTTAAAAGACTGAATTTAGCATTTCTTTCATTTTTTCAGTGAGAAATGTCTCCCAAGTGAGCGGAAGACTGGGACACACCAATCTGCAGCCAGCAAGTAGGATAAATAACAGTTAAAACTCGTCTAAGTTTATCCGCAATATGCAATCCCACGCTCCCTCCACACACACCCCCAAAAAGTCATTTGTCTTCTGGGTTCTGAGCTGTTTTGCGAATTCTGGCAAATGCGGCCATTAAACAAACTTCTCGCACAATATAAATACTGTCTGTTCAAGAAAGGCTTCCAGTGTTTACAGTCCATAAGTGAAGAGGGGAAAAGCTGGTATTTAACCCAGAGTAGTGCGCCCTTGAAAACATCTCTGAACAAAGTGCTCAGCACAACTCTGGCTGCAGATCTGCCGGTTCTTCCTCCCTGTCCCCTGCCAGGAGGAATTTTCACATGTCATCCTTCTGTTATTATTTTTTTTTTAATTACCTAATTAAATTTTAGGAAGGCGCGCCTGCCTGACTTGGGGCAGGGATCAGGGCTGATCACACCAACTTCCTTTTGGAAACAGGAAAGATGAAAACATCCCTTTTTTTTTTTTTTTTTTTTTTTTCCTTTCTGAGCCCCCTCCCGACGGCCTGGGAGGAGGACGAGCATTATGCATTGTTATCAGCGTGGTGTAATTTGACTGTTGACAAAGTATCGGTGGCAGTGAGAATGAAGGCAGTTAGGAGTGTGGCGGGTTGTAATCAAGAAGATGCTTAGCTGTGCAGCAATGCATCTTGAGCAGATTTGAATCAACATTGCCTTAAGGGGAAACACACACCAAAAGGGGGGAAAAGTCCATTCATTTTTAGAGGAAAAACTGGAATGGCACTTGAAGTGGAATCTGATGTGCGTTAATTGCTCCGCAGCTCCCCTAATTAGAGACTCTCAATCCCTCCGCGGCTGTCACGGGGAGGGTACACTGTCTTTGCTGGACGAATTCGAAAACTGCAAATTGGTTTGATCAGGAAGTTTTATGTCTAAAAGGCTGCACCACCCTCCCCGTCCCCGCCAAAGGGTGGTCAGTGTGAAAGTGAAGGCAGCTGCTCCACCTCCAGCCTGGATTTAAAAATCTCAAGCCTTATTAAAGGAGTTTCATTATGGCATTCCGTGTAAAGGAAGCAGGTGCTACTGATGCTTCCTTAAAGAGATGAACATTTCCCTTCCTATTCCAGCTCATAGGAAATATTTCAGGTGGGGAAAAAAAAAAGGCAGCAACATGCTAGGCTATATCTACATTCTCATAGTTCTGTTTATATCCTGAAGAAGCTAGGGAGAGACAGATTTGTTTCTCAGAGACGATGTCACACAGCTCATTTTCCCAGGCTTAAATCTAAGCTAGCACCCCAGGCTCCCCTTCCAGTCTTAAAGTCATTAGACTGCTGCTTGGCCCCAGGTTGCCACCAAATATGACACTGTAATAATTTGGGCTTCCCTTTTCAACTCCTCTCTCGTCGCCCTTGAACCGCTCTTAATTCATTAACATATTGAATTTTTTTCAATTTTCCATTTTCTTGCAATAACAATATGAATGCCGGGGTGGAAGCTTGATTGGAGCTAAATTACTTGTTACCTGCTGGCATTTATTTATACGGCATTGAATTATAGAGCTTTGCTATTGTCATGCCTTGGACGAATTGTTTATGACGCCAGTAATAGGAGTAATTGTTATTGTTGAAATTACCTGTCAGCTCCCCATAGCAGTGGCCCTTGTCCCACTGACAAATAGTGACAAGGGAGAGGCATCCTCCGTGCGTCCCCCTGATGGCTTCTTCTCTGATAATAAGAAGTGCAGGGCCTCTGATAATTTGCTTGTCACTGTTGAGTGCAGCTCAGAGAGAGTTGGCCAGATTGTTGTCACTCACTGCGACAAAGACAGCAAAGTGGCCCTGTGCAGACACAGGATTATCAAAATAAATGAAATCACTCACACGCCCTTTGTTTGTTTGGCTCCAGGATTGCCTGGCTTTGTGTGAAGTGCTGAAATCAAGGCCCAGTGCCTATGGACAGACCTCGGCTCATCCCGGAAGGTGGACCCCGGAGAAGGACAGCCATTGCCATTAGAGACCTGCTTGCCATTTTGTAGTTTGCAACGGCTAGTAAGAATTTAAATGTAAATATAAAGTCAAAATTCTAACAAGAATCTTAAATGTGTGGCTGAATGCATCTGTTTGAAATGCGTGAAATAGGTAAAAGTTGACATGGCCTCTTGAATGACTTATGCCCCTCACCCAGTGTTGATCTGTGCCTCATTCAACCCCAGGAAGCTTTTTCAAAAAGTAACAATTCTCTAGTTGCGGTCAAGTTTTCTTTAGAAGTTTAGAATTCTGCACCCTTGACTCTTGCAGCCCTGAAATATTATAGTCAAATACTCAAATTTAGGATTATTATCTCCAATGGCCAGTTCCTTTCTATAAATTACCTCATATTTATATACTATCTTCATGTGTAAAGAGATAAATGAAACATAGTCCCAGATATGAAACATCAATTATCACAGACTTACAGAGGAAGCAAAACAGCCCTTGTTATTGCCTGAGTTCAAATATAAATATTTGCGTTTTAAACCCTCTTGGTTGCAACGGGTGAGTCTGTCATACAGGGAGAAAGGGGGGTTGGAGGAGAGTGGGGAGGGCTGAGGTCTGGGAGTGTCCGTGGCTGAAACAAATGCACTGTGAGCTTTGTTCTTGCAAAACCCAGACTCGTTCTCACCTTTCCCAAAAAGGTATTGTTTCAGGCGAGCAAAATTCCTATTTTTAAGGTGCCTGCGAGGCTATTTTTCACTGATCCCTCCGACAAATACGTGCTGCCCAAAGAAGTCAAGAGAAAAAGGGGGAAAAGGAAGTGGGATGGATGTAGACTATTGGCTTCTTCTAGGATAGTAATCAGTTGTTTATTGGTCTCTACCAGACTAGTAATGACCAACCGCAGTGTTAAGTGCCAGCCACACCGCCTTGGGCCCTTCTCTCCGAACATCAGCCATTATCTGATTAGAGAACCTTGGAGGAAGTGGCGATTGCATAACTTTATGGGTCTTAACAGCACAGGCTGGCTGGCAGAAAAACTACCTAGGAGGGTTGATAAAGCAACGGTGATTTTATTTACTCCACTTACACCTTGCTCTCAGCACTGGCGGCTGCAGAAGAAATCTCAAATTGATCTGAATAGGAACCGAGTGGGGCATGGGGGAGACAGAAAGAAAGTGATCTGTTCCTTAAAGCTTTATTGGGGTTGCACAGCTTGAAGTAATGACACTTGGAGGCAGCCCGACATTTTCTTAGGTGGTATGTACTGCGAGCCAGCAGAGAGGTTTTGAGTGGCGCTAATCATATATGTAATGATACAATGACAGGAATAAAATGTGTTTCTGATCTTTAATAATAATGTCGTCTTCTAAAGGCAATGAGTCTGTGGTTAACTGTGTTGAATGTCTCTGATTAACAAGTGGAAAGAGTGACATAATTAAGAGGTTATCTGTGATAATAAAAATGCCCAAACCTGTCTTGGAATGTGATCCTTCCAAGAGATAATTTTTTAAAGAATGTCACATGCCCTTGCTTTCTGTCGAGACATAACGTTAGGGATCCCAGGAGGGAAAATAAACATACGTTTTTAAATGAAGATATTTAAAATATACCCCATATTTCAGTATGTTGCTATAACCTGGTCTCTTTTATGCTCCTCCTATAAAACCTAAATTAAGCCTCTTAGGAGTGATTTTGCTGCAGGTTCCCTTGAAAAACACAATCCATTTTAAATGCTCAGACCCGAGTGCATGGTAACATATAACCACTGGCGTGCAATCTCCCCACCTCCCCTGTCACGCAGCAGCTTTCTTAGGAAGAATTCCTTAAAATTTAGCTGCATTGGAAATGTAAACTTTTAGCAAATACCAACTGTTCCTGAAGCGGTGTTGCTGAAATGATGGGCTGCGGAGCCTCCCCCACCCCTTTCGTCCTCAAACACCCGTCAGTGTCAAAGGCTACTGCGCACGTCCCTTTCGCTCCTCTAAATAAAGCTGGGGGGAAAAAATGTCAGAAAACACTCAAAGGATTACAGCACGGTTTCTGCTCCACGCGGAGGAGGATGGCAGGGCAGACTGGACAGCGTGATTCCGAAAGCTACGCTTTTGTAGGGGGCTTGCTCTGGACCCCGGAGGAAGTCTTATTCAGAAAGATCTGATGTTGCATTTGGTGAAATGCACCCTTCAGTTGTGTTGTTGTTGTTGTTGTTGTTGTTGTTGTTTTAATCTGGTTATATTTTCTTTCTCTTCCATGTGCATCTTTGAAAAATTAAAGTGATAATGCATTCTTCTAATCCGGGGTGTTTCTTCACTCACGTGCAGTGTGGAAATGCATTTCAGATGCTCTCAGGTCATTTTTTGCTTCTTTCTAAAATCCTTGGGCTGTTCATTCCTGGAGGAAGCAGAGAAAATGCTGGACTCCTACACATTGAAATTCACCAAATTGATCAGCCTTTCCTCCCCTTAAATAAAATGTATGTATAACCCTGGGGCTTTCCAGACAGTTCATTTATATTTTTAAAAGACATTTACATTCATTTTGTGTATTAAAAATAAATAACCCAGTAAGACTTACATTGCTTTGTTCTATTTTTCTGAAGAATATTTAACAATCACAAAACAGAAAAATAGCAGGAAGACACTTGTCACATCCTTAACTATTTGTTCAAAACTTAATGGCTAAAAAGGAAAATATTTTACAAATTCAGTTCTAGATCCTACCCTAGAAATGGCAAGATTCATTCTCCAGAAACAAGGTATAACTCAGCTGATCTTAAATATAAACTTTTCCAAAACAGGTTATGAATGAATTTAGACAAATTCGGCTCTTAACCTTTAAAGATTTCCTGCCCATTTCTGTATGTCTTTTATTACATTAATTTTTTATTTAAATTACACCATTAACTGGATATGAATTTATCAAGAATACATGTATTGATTTATAAAACAGTACCATTAATTATTATAATAGCTAGATAGTAGCTGATATTACAAAGCCATTTAAAGGTTTTTAATATAACATGGACATACATAGATAGATAGACATTGTGGACAAGACCACAATTTAAACTGGCTACCAGCAGCTAATGAAAGCTTAGATTTATATTTGAGTTTAGAGATTGATCATATTGTTGCTTTGTAAAACTATTTACATTGTGCCATTTTTCAAAGGATGTCTCTATAAAAAAAAGCGAAATAAAATATTCAGTCAATTCCCAAAGCAGATTTTATTTTCTATATTTTAAATGCTTGGTGAAAATAATTGATTGTGTGTGTTCCAAGCTTTGTCATTTCCATTCCAGGGTGGCTTTCCTGGGGGGGGGGGGGGGGAGCCTCATTTGCATATACCCACTGCCACATACTTTTGATCCTTGCTGAAGCAAGTCCCTTCTCCTTATTTCATCACTCGCCCCCCAACACACCCATGGATATTTCACAAAACCCACACATCAGGACCCATAAGTCTTGTTAGCATCTTTTATGTTATGCTTTGTTTTTTCCTTAAGGTTATGGAAAACTGGGACTTACCCCCAAAAGCCGCAAGGCAGGCAATCAAGAAGATAATTTGGGTAAGAAAGCAATCTGAAGAGGAAAAAAAAAAAGTAGAAAAAGAAAAATGAGGAAGAGTATAGGCAAGTAACAACACTTTCAAATTACTTTTCAAATGGTAATTAGCCAGGGAATAGACTGAAATTTGAATTCTTTCACATTGTACTTGGCTTGGGTCTCCCAGGCTCTCGATTTGTATCACTTTGCCCTGCCTGGCAACATATGTTACCGATTTATTATAGCATTTTTACTGTTAACAGACAAATCTAAGGGCTAGCTGAGAAGGCTAGCTTCATCTGATGGCTCTAACAACAACTGCAGGGCATCCTTGAGGGGGAGCCAATAGGCTCCTTTGAAGCAGTAACGCCATTAACCCTCTGGATGCCAAAATGTCTCGCCTAAATTGGCGAAGTCTTTCCTTAGGCCTTACAGCTTTATCGAGGCAAAAGGTAAATGCAAATGATTTATTTTAGAAATATCTCAGTGGCCTCCGCAACACCTCTTCCACATGTCACGTACCCCACAGGCTGTATGAATCAGTGGTCCCTTTCCATTCCCTTTCTTTTACAGCACACAGAAGCCTGTGCACATTGGGGATAAGCACCTAGTCACCGAGGGTGAAGTTGTCAACCCACACTCTCCTGCACCATTAATTCTCTTTGATTTTCTTAAACACCCTTTAGAATTTAAATTTTAAAATTTATACATATTTTAATATGTATACGTCTTAGAAAAGTAGAATTTAATGGGAATTCCTCTTAGCCAAGAACCTGAAATTTGTTCCAGATTAGGAGATGGCAGGCGCTAAAGGCATTTGCGAGGGCATGTCACACTGAGTAAAGGTTCGTGCCTTGACCTGTGTCCACACGAAAATGTGTGTGTTAGCATCGGATGGGTAGGCAGAAAAAGCCACTTTCAATATAACATTTACAAATAATGCTTCAATTTCTGGTCATGTATATAGTTTACCCCAGTCCAAACTGCCGAGATGTTTTTTGAATGTTATACGCAGTAACTTTCTCCAGTTCAGTGCCAGGGTGAACCTGCCCACCCACAATTTCAGGTGTGTTTCCTACAATACCCTCGTGTGAAATCACTCACTCACAATTTCAGGTGTGTTTCCTACAATACCCTCGTGTGAAATCACTCACTCACAATTTCAGGTGTGTTTCCTACAATACCCTCGTGTGAAATCACTCACTCACAATTTCAGGTGTGTTTCCTAGAACACCCTCGTGTGAAATCACTCACTCACAATTTCAGGTGTGTTTCCTACAATACCCTCGTGTGAAATCACTCACTCACAATTTCAGGTGTGTTTCCTACAATACCCTCGTGTGAAATCACTCACTCACAATTTCAGGTGTGTTTCCTAGAATACCCTCTGGATTCCCTTGTCATGGACACTTAGAAATAATCTCAAATGTTGAAAGCCAGTATTTCCTGTCTAAGGGTCTCAGATTAGGAACTAAAATTTAACTTTTGATGAGTAAAATCAAATAAAATAAACCAAGTGTTCAGAGCAATGATCAGTCACAAGAGGAGCGGGGACACTGTGACAACTGCTTTCTCTAAACCCACCTGTGGATGGTGACAAGAAACCCCACCACCACCCAGTTCTAGACTTAAGCAAAGACCACACAGTTTTACCTGCTCTTAGGACAACCAAATGCAGAATTTGAATTCGTATCAGATGGTCAAACAAATCCCACCTGCAAAACCATTTATCTGACACTCATTTTTATGAAAAGTGCTCAGATCTTCATTACTTATACTTCATCACATTGCCACAATCTCTTCTTCGTAGTAACTATATATAGCATTAACTATAACATTAAAAAGAATAATGATAACGCATAAACTTTAGATGTGTAATTATACCATTTCATCCTAGTCTAATTCTGGTTGATATGTATTATTTATACCTTTATTAGACACATACTGTATACATTTCCTATTTCGTGCCCAAGAGGCATCGTATGGGGGCCTGACTAATTGCCGTGGGTAATTTTAGATCTAAGTAATTAGGATCAAAAGGATTTCAGCATCAGAGAAGAAGGGCAGTTTTTGGAAGCTATAAACACCCTGCATTTCCAAAGAGTATCACATGTAGACTTGGGAACAGGACTTTTGGCCGGCCCTACTATGCCATAAATAAAACGTCCTAAACGGGGTGATTAGGGGACCGAAATGTTTCAATATTCATCTTCTTAGGCAAAGTGAATGGGAACAACCAGCTCCCTCTTCAAAACACTATTTTTCTTCTTAATCAAAAGAGAACCTCCATCAGAGTTTGGCCTGCATATGGAGCAAGCCTGATAACGCTGTCTGTGGTCTTCAAAGCTTTCTAGAGCCACCGCTAGGCTCTGCGGTCCTCTGGCTGGCACCCGCCAATGCTCACCGTGTTCGTCTTCTCTTCCCCCACAAGCGAAAACAGGTGTCTTTTTTAAAGCCTGCGCCTGAGGTTGCTCGGTCATTACCATTCCCTCACATCCACAACTACTTGGACCTTCTAGTGGCTGCGAGTGCCTCAGCTGGCAGCCCCTCGCCCGCTGTTGCTCCCTCACCTCTACCCCGACCTACAGCCACGACTCCAGCTCTCTGTTTTGTCCATCGTTTTAGCCACATCCTCTCCCATTCCTGACCTACGCTTTTTCTAGATCAGACATAGGCAGGTTGAAAGGCAATGAGAACCAGATGGACACGGTGCAGAAATTGCCCAAATGGGTATGAGACTGTGGAGAGCTGTCAGGCATGGAGAGAAGCTGGAATTTTTCAGCAATAAAATGGGATTTATCGTTACTCGACCACAGCCATTGCCGACAACCGTTTCCCTGGACAGAAACCCCATTCCAACAGGCCACGCCCATACAGATTCTTTTTGCCCCGAAGAGTGATGATTGGAATTTGTTCTGAGGCTCAAACGGACTGTGCTGAAGGTGAAGTGTTAGGCCAAAGTCCTGCATTCCCCACTGAGGCAAATGAACCCGCTAAATAACTTCCTTCCACAACGGCTGTGTAATTGAAACCAGAGAGTGAGAGAATTTGATAAATTGCTTGACCCCAAAGAATGTTAAGGTCATAAATTTTCATTGCATGTTTTCCTCTCTTTTTAAAATTTTTATATATTGATTATATTTAGTATTTGCCTCAAAATTCAACACGCTTACAGATCATCGGTTTGCGGCCCCAGGGAAAAGCACAGTAAATCATCAATTAGAAGGGCAAGGGGCAATCTCTGTCGTCTTCCAGAGAAGGGTGTCAGCTCCTTGGCCCTACAAAGACTGTCAATGGAGGTATCTTAGATTTCCGAATCACTCCAACTTAGCACGCGATTTGTTCTGGCATGGACAAGGTAAAATGGGCACGAGAGGTTTTCCTCCGAAGGGTGCCGCTCGGCTTCCATCCTTCAGGAACGCTGCACTGTTAAAAGGCTGGCGATCCATTTGCAGCAATCACACCCGCGTGCCTTTCTCCACGCACACCTGAAAAAGAGAAGTATGATGTTTAGCTACAGAGCGTCATCCTGGTCTTTAAGGGGGATGCAAATCTTTCTGTGTGCACATGGATAAACAAGCACATTGATTGTTTACATACTTGCTGCTAGCAAGCCTGCTCTGAAACTTATTTTTGTACTAGGAATTGTCTTACTATGAAAATAAGAAAGCCTTAAGAACAGTCAAAGCAATACATCACGTATCATAAAAAGACTGATATAGTAAGATTATCACAAAGGAGAAAGGTTCTATACTTCTCGCTGTAATGTTTTAATTGTTTCATTCTGAAAAATGGGTGCGTACATTTGTCAGGATTTTAATTCATCCACACGGACTGTGCTACTGAACCTGTGTGACAGCAGACCTTAATGACAGAACAGAGCTTCAGCAGGTCTTCAGAGCCAAATTGTCTTGTCCTTGATAAGAACCACCTTATCTCTTGTGTACTGGAGTGCTTGATTTGTTAAATCACAGGAAAACAACACTGATCGGCCATTGATATGATTTCTCTGATTTAAAATTCTTCCGTTTCGTTTGCTTTCCGGTCACTAAGTCGAAGGGGAGCATCTGAAGTGCAGTGTGGGAGTGTTGTATCAGCATGTGCGAGTTTTGCTCTTCCACAACTGAACCACACACACTAAAACAGGTCGTTTACACCCAGTTCTGTCACGTTCGTTCCGTCAGGGTGAGGTCAGATACTTTCTGTGTTGCTCATCACAATTAACGACCAACGCTTGACAAGAGTATTTCTGTGTCAAAAAAAAAAAAAAAGTTAAGAATGTAGAATGTAGGAAATAGTCCAGAAAAGAAAGAAATCTCAAATACGTTTTCCGAAACGTGAAGTTGGAGGGGTTTTTTTGTTTTGTTTTGTTTTTTTAGCCATACAAAGAAATAACTAGTAGTCTGGTTTTTTAAAGATCCTGGAATCTGGCACCTTTAGGCATGATGATAGTTTTCATATGCTGTTGCCTATAAGTGTATACATATTCTTATATGAACTCACCAGCACACATCCCTTAAAGACAGGGAGGGTTCATGAGATATAAACACATACTTGGTCTGTCTTTAATTGACTAGATATTTTTCAGTCCGAAAGTGTGAGTTCCTTTCTCTGCTCTTAATTTATTTTGTTGTTGCAAGGCTGTCTCAAAACAAGGAAAAAAATAGCTCTGTGTATATATGCATATATATATACATATATATACACATATGTAAGTTTAAATAAAATATGAACGGAACGTGGATTCAATCACTAATATTTTTGCAAACTACTGCTCAGCTGATGCAACTCAATTCTGCTCCGCATCACATTAGTGTCATAATGGTAATGACTAGCCTTTATTCACTAACAGTTTGAGTCAGCACTTTGAGACATTTTCAAATTAGGTCACACTGCACATTTGTGGCCGATACAAAGGTTGATTAAGAGAGCCATACAATTGTAAAGCGATGTGGTGTGAGCGGAATTAAGTTCTCGCGGCTAGTTACGGGAAATGAGAGCGACTGTAACTTAGCAGAAATAATGTGTGGACTCTCAGGGAATATATTTCCATAAAGGGCTTGAGATATTTCTCACTCGCGATTTAACGAAGCCCTCTGTCTCTTACGAAAGACCTCTCTCACAGGGCTTTGGAAGAAGAAATGAATTTCAGAAAGGCTGGGGGCCTGATCCCCAGCTCAGTGTCTGTAAAGTCAGCTTTTGCTTTTGTGTTCCTTTTGATCATCTTAATAAACATCTCTCTTCCCCTTCTAGATGCTGTCTGTGCTCTTCTAGAATCAAAATGACCTGAGCACTTACCCCATTACTTAACAACTTGAGGCCGCCCTTAGTTGCTATGCATACTAGACCTGGAGAGGAAACCGAAGCCTCTATTTAAAATGGTATTGTCATGGCAAAGCCACAAACTTGTCTACAATTCAAAGAGCGGGGTTTTCTTTCATTTGTCCAGAACTTGAAGGAAATGGTAAAAATGACTCTTAAAGGCAAGAGTCTTTTTTAATTGAGTTTAAAGACAATAAAGAACAAAAGCTGAACTCTCAATCACTGTGTTTGATCCATAAAAACAAAAGTAGTGGTTCTCAGGGCTGAAGATGTGGCTCGGAAGTCAGGGGTGTGGTTTACTCCTCTTGCCGAGGGCCTGAGTTCGGCTCCCAGAGCTCACTTTAGGCAGAGCACAACAGCCAGAAACTCCAGCTCCAGGAGACCCAACCCCTCTGACCTTCATGGGCACCTGTACTCATGTGCTTCTACCCACATACAGATACAGAGTTAGAAATGAGAGGAGCATCCAACATTTAAAAAGTAAACGGTTATTATGACAGTATTCAGGTCATACTGTGCTTTCTATAGAATAAGAAAGTCATAACACACACACACACACACAAGGCGAGGGGCTTTGATAAGCGCCTACTAGATGACACACAGTACTGAAGTGAATGAGAAGTTGCGGCTCTAAGTCCCCTGTGCTTTCTCCTGCACATGCGCCGGCTTGCTTTCTTTGAGTTGGATTACTGAAGCACACAATGTGACCAAGTCATAGTTTGTCTCTAGCGTTTGAGAGATCAAATATCGGTTTCCCAGGCAGGCTTTTGTACCCTGGTGCCTTGCTGTACTCAGACCTGCACAGGACTCCCGACGCCCTGCAACAGGTTTCCTCTCCCTTCACACCTTATTTCCGCCTGTGTGGAATCTTTTCTCATACTCTGAGTTTTCAGTTTGGCTCAGTTTGTTATCTTCATGATTAGGTAAACAAGGGAAAGGGTTCTCCCCAGAAGGCGATGTTTTTAAAAATACATGCTTCAAGTTAGGCGCATGATGTCAAAGCCTCCAACCTTTTGTGACTTGGTTGTGGTGCTTTTAGGATGCTATTTGAATTTGGCTCGCCCCACCCCCTTTCTTGTCACTAAACTTTAAGCATTGCTCTGCCAAGATCTGGTCATTTATTGCAAATTCGACAGATATGTCTTCAGTGGAGTTTTCTATGACCCAGATTAAAAGACAATTTACCCCCGATTCATAGTCTGCTAATTAATCCTAGAGGCCATGGTGGCCCTATGTCTCAAGCCCAAGCATTTTCTTCTTGAACAAACCCTTGGTATTTGCAATCACTTAATTTACATTTTCAAAAGGTCACTTGTGGTGCTAGTTGGAATCGACTGTACATTCTATTTATTTCGAAGTAGGCTAATTTGCCTACTTCCAATGGGCAATGCACCTCTGCAGTCGTCGGCCGGCCTCAATGCTGTGATGAATAGGTTAAAGCGTTTTGGGTATTTTGTTAAACAATTAGGAGAATACTTGAGTTTCTCCAACGTTTGACTTACTAGATGAGAACAATATTCAGTGAGCTATGTTTATTATCAGTTGGCTTTTTATTTTTATTTTGCAGGATGTAATCAGCAATCTTACAAGAGTACAATATGACTTCTGAAGGTCTGGCACAAGGTGATTAAATAAGGTTGATCCTCATTTTATATGCTAATAGTAGATTTAGAATTTCTACAAGCATATCTAATGTAACAATTTTATTCTCTGTTCAAAAAGCATTCCCTATTAGTGGAAGAGAACACCCCTACATCCAGCACAGACTGGTTTAATTGGGCTTAGGGCATTGTATGTAATTAGTCCACTTTCCTAATATTTCATCTATAATTACACAAGCAACAATGCACTTAAATTCCACAAATTCGGTTAAGAAAAGACTTGAAAAAAAAACATAAGCATATTATTTCCACCATCTCCCAGTCTACTAAAAGCCTAACGAAAAAGGCTCAGGCCAGTGTGATCCTGCTGGGTTAGGGATGCCCAGGGGCCCTAGAGCTAGAACCAAAAATTATTCTCTCTGTCTCATCTCACCTGACAACAGTACTTGTGGCAGAACTATTTGGGTTTAGCTCAGCTGTCACGGGAGGTGCCAGAGAAAAGTCCTCGAGGGTAGAATGTTCATGCTTCCTGTGACAGTCCACCTTCAAGATTTTGGATGCCAAAGGATTTTGGTCTGAGGTCTGAGGTGCCCCCACCTTCCACTCCTCCTTTTCCTAACATCCACAGCTCCTCTAGATAAGACCATTGCGATCAGCAGGTGGTACAGCAGAGGGATTTAAAGCAGGGATCTGGAGGAAAAGGCGAGGAAGAAATGAGAGCCCAGACAGGAGCTGGGAGCATACTGAGAGTGTGGAGAACTGCCATGAAGCCCTGGGAAGCCAGAGAGCACACAGCAAGTTCTGGAACCACAGAGGAATGTTACCATTGTAAGACCCAGCCCCTTGTCGGCTGGAGAGTTAGAGTTTGATGTGCCAGCCCTCTTCCTTTTCCTTCTCCTTTCCTGTTCCTCCTCTTCCTCTTCTTGTTCCTCCTCCTCTTCTTGTGCCTCCTCTTCTCCCTCCTCCTTTTCTTCTTCCTCCCTTTCTTCCTTCTCCCTCTTCTTCCTCCTAGTCAGTGTCTCATCAGCAGAAACCTGCGTGGACGACAAATAGCACAACACCTTGGAAGATGAAGCACTCTGCAGTACTGAAGAGCAAGGAGAGGACAATCATGTGACTGGGAGCAAACAGACCAGGAACTGCCACAGACCCCTTCTCGGCCGTCTTAATTAAGACTTGTGTGTAGACAGCATTCCAAACAAATCCCTGTGAGAGTACAGGATGCAAAAAAAAAAAATGTGTATTTGGTTTCTTTTCAAATTTCTAAGGCACTATACCAAGGATCAGCCATTAGGAAAATGGCAACCATGTTGAACGTAAACATTTGAATGAACTCAAATTATTTTAGCTGAATGAATTGAGAAAAAAAATTCAAGTGCTTAAAAACCTAGAGGCCAGCTTGCCCCTAAAGCCTTGAAGTCACCTGTGAAAAAGATTGCATCGTTGTCTACCTCAGCGTGGCCCTAGACAGCAGAGTAAGGCACAGATGGGAGATTCAACTTGACTTTGGGTTTCCCGGACTTTGAATTCATGTTTCATGCTTTGCTAGGGGAAGCTTTTTAGTACAGTAACTGAACAGCAAGGAACTGTCTACACTTCAGGTCAAGCATCACTGTATGGCTGACTTCTCAATAGCCAGGTAAATGATATAAAGGTATGTCTTTAGCGTGTCCCGTCTTCCCATCCTTTGTTCTTCTTCCCCACTAGCTCATAATAACATTTAAACTTTGGAACCATGCCAGCTCTGTTCCTGACCTCTTGAGGCAAGTGCACTGCCCAGGCTCACTGGCTTATCCTCTTGCGACTACTTGGTGTCGCTTTGTCATTTGCCGGCTAATATGCACGGTGCGGCAGAACGAGCTCTGTGTTTGTTGCTGCAGAAAGGCGATTTTTATACATTGACACCTCCCTCCCCCACCCACCCCAACGCATACTCCTTCTCACCAGATCCACATCACTCGGAAAGGGAAAGGCCAAGAGGAAATTATTCCTGCTTTAGACAGCAGCATAAATTTTCTTCCTATTTTTAACCTAGCTTTTAATTTAATAAGTTTTATGACCCTTGTATTAAGTACATATGTTTTACAAGACATTGTGTCCCTTGAGTCACCCTGAATTTGCTCTACTGTACCAGAATTAAATGAATGAATACTGAGCTTCTGATTTCACCTCACCCTGTGTTTGATCCTGACAGTGTACCCGCCAGCCCTTCACGAAAGTAAAAGGTGCCACTCAGAAGTCACGTAGCGGTCAGCACAGGCTGTCTGAAAGGAAGTTGTCTCATAACATTTTAAATTTCAACTTCCTCTTTTACAGGTTTCATAACAAATAATTAAGGACAGGCAAAATACTGGAAATGGTTGCTGGTCTTACCAATGGTCAGTGATGCAAAAGCCAAACCTTCATACATTTGTTCGATAGCCAACACAAAGCTGTCTCTGCCCCCCCCCCCAAAAAAAATCCTTAAAGATTCAAAAAGACAGCACTATCTTTTTGGAAATGTAAAATTTCCTCAATCTTCTTATGAGATACTCTATCATCTGTCTACAGTCATCTGAAAGTTAGTGTGGTATTATTATTTGAATGTAAAGAAGCTTTGTAATCCCAACAAGATGATGTTTTCAATAACTCCATGGCAATATTCAAGAGGAAAATGTTCAATATTTGCAGGATGAAGCAAGCCATCTACAATATTCATGAAAAAGGAAGAGGGTTTCCTGCCTTGTGTGGTAGGGCCTGTGATTAGGACCGGCAGAGCAGAGGTGTGGCTTGGCCTACAGTTGTATTTAAGGAGTGTAGCAACCTAACTCTGGGGACAAAACTTTCTAATTTTTCACAATACGAATACGTAGCAGATTTTTACAAAACATAAGTGCCATGGATTAGATTAATGTTCAACTAGAAAAAATATGGGTTGTTTTAAATATGCCTTACAAATTAGCTAACTCAATTCTGTTTTTTTAAAATGACTTTCCTGCACACACCAATGTGTACTCACTCAATAAGTTACTAAAACAACCCTTTTGGTCAGTGGATTAAGTAAGACTGAGTCAAACTCGAGATGGAAAGACTCGCACCCTCCGGGTTTCTGGGCCAGACCTTAGGGCTCTCTACACCTAATGTTTACTGACATATGAAACACAACCCAAGGAGCCAGCAGTTTCTTTTCTATTCACACTGTTTACTTTCGTACCACTCCAGTGACTCTGAACAGCATGGTCTCAAAGTCTAACTCGTTACTTGTAGGACCTCCCTCAAAACTCCGCATGGCCATTGATTTTCATTTCGCAGCCATGTGTGGCTCCAACTTGATCTGTTGCCTGTGGTTTTATTGTTAGGGGAAACTATCCATTATTTTCAAAAGACAGAAAGAAACAGAAAAATCTCCGTTTTTCTACATTTCCTTTCAGGATGGCATGACCCAAATATTAGACCTGTTTAAAACCTATTTAAATATTGATATCTTATCTGCTATGTGCATTTAAGAGGCTTATTTTGGGTTTTAGAAAGAATGCTAGAGTCTCCAATACCTAGAAACTCTTGGTTTGCTCTGCTTAGTTATGACCACACTGCTAAGAAATATAGGCTGGGATAGAATGAAGGCATCGGGCTCCACAAAAACAAGGGCTGGCCATTTTAACCGTCATAGAGAACTCCTGGTCACCTCCCAAGGGGCAAATCGATGTCAAGTTCTGCTGTCTGTCAGGATTAAGTGCCTGTTTGCTTTTTCACTAACATGTGGTTTGAGAACAAAGCGGCTCAAATCTCCTCAGTCCTAACAAAGCATCTCAAATTGCTGAGTAAAATTCCTTAATCCCCCATCTTAATCTGGAAACCCCAGCAGTATGGTGGAACACCCTGCTCTCCGCGCCACCCACCCCACCTTCCCCATGCCTGATCACCCATTCCTCCTCAGCCTGACACTTCCAGGGCACGATTCCACAGGAGGTTATTAGCAATTTGGAAATTTAGAGAAGTTGGGCCAAGACATGCCTGGCTGGCTCTAGATATTTTTATCCTATAGCAACTTCATTTAAAGATTGAAAAGAAAATAAAAAGACCAAAGAGACGATTTGCTGGCTATGTTCAAATGTCCTTGAGGTCATCCATATACAAATACTATATATATAATAAGTTTGCTTTTGTATTTTGTTTGTTTGGTTTGGTTTTGGTTTTTCAAGACAGGGTTTCTCTGTGTCGCCCTGGTTATCCTGGAACTATCTCTGTAGACCAGGCTGGCCTTGAACTCACAGAGATCTGCCTGCCTCTGCCTTCTGAGTGCTAGGACTAAAGGCATGCACCACTATACCTGCCTCATGTCATAGTTTTTAGGAATATATATTATTTATTATTTGTAACATTTGTAATCTCCAAATTAAAATCCAGAAAAAAATATGACAATTTAGTAAAAAACTTTAGACTATTTTTCCAAGCAAAGAGGAGCAAGCAAACTAACTTCATGTGTCATAACTATGAAAGGAAATTGGCTAATGTATGGTGAAAGAATATGCCACTGAAAAATATTTCTCAGTGTTTGCACATGCTTTGTACGTACTAAAGATCAAAACTGTACAGCTAACTATGTGTGCTCTTTCCATTAAATAGTGTTAGACAACTTAAATATTTGCTGCTTCTTTTTGAAAAATGTGGACTATGCTGAAGGAGTTACATAAAACATTACCCTCTTTCTCCACTGAAAGCATCCTTAAGATTCCAGTCCATAATTTGTAAAATTTCTTGGCCAATTTTAGTTGAAAATTGAATTAGATCCCCTCCTTTGAGGGGATATTTGAGGCCATTACCCCATTAAGTTCAGATATGGGGGTGAGCTATGGTGGTTTTATTTTTATGTTCCTATTTCCCTATTTCATCATGTAGAACAAGATGAATCAGAATAGAGTCAGAAAATTCTACATCTTTATCATAAAAATTCTTATTCAGTTGAATAGCAAAGTCAAAGACGGACCTCAATGGTTGGTTTCATCTTTCTCATGTCCCTTTACCTAACACAGGAGAACCGTATTAGTCAACCTGACCTAGCTATGACCAAATACTGGAGAAAGCAACTTAAAGGAAAAAAAAAACTTATCCTAGCTTCTAGCTTCTGGGCCAGTGGTCCTGTAGCCCTGTGTGCTTGGGGAGAACATCATAGCTACCCTGCATATGTGATGGGGACTCTTCATCCCATTGCCGGCAGGAAGCAGGGAGTGAGGAGAGGGGTTTGAGAACCAAGTAGAACCCCTGCAGGCATACCACCGTTCATGCTCCAGTTTGGCCTCCGCTTCCAAAAATGTCCACCATTTCTCAAGGTCGTACTGGCCCCTAGAAGTCAAAAAACGCAGTAATACGTGTGTATTAACTCTTTCAGAAAGAGTTAATAAAGCATCAAAGAGGCTGTAAGAAACAAATTCAAACGCCCCCCTCTCCTGGTGCCTGGAAAAGTCCCCTGTGTTACACTCAGTAGTATCACTTTCCCCATGTTTCTTCTCTATTTTCTTTTTCATTTTTCTTTTCTGCTTTCTACACTCTGGGTTAAAGAAAAGAGCAAAGAGAGAAGAAAGGACTATACATGAGCACCCTAGTTCCAGCGAAAGCCTGCCGCGGCACCCATCTCTCTAAGACTTTGTTGTTAATGTGTATTGGTGATTGCCTGCATGTGTGTCTATGTACCACAGACACCCATGTTCATGGAGGCCAGAAGAGGGTGTCAGGGGTCCTGGAACTTGAGTTACAGACTTTGTGAGCCTCTATGTGGCACTGGCAACCCAGCCCAAGTCCTCTGAGAGAGCAGCTCTTTTCTTAATGTCTGAGCCATTTCTGGCCATCTTTAAGACTGTTAATTTCTATTTTTAAAAAGCAACTGGATTACAGACCAAAACACTCCATTTTTTTCCTCAGTAAAGTCATAATTCTTACAAAATTACCTTTTCTACACAGTAGAGAAGGCCTCTCTCAACTCAGAAATGGTTATTCTTTGAAAGGTGAGGCTTCTTTCTCACTGTTGTCTAAATGTCAGCAGAAGGAGGGGAGTCTGGGCAGCTACTGCAGCTCCTAAACCATAAATTCTCACACACAAACCTGGTCACCTCAAGTCAAGACCTGAGGCAATGGCCTTGGATAACCTAAGGAAGCACCAGTCCCGAAAGGTTTCATGGTACAACAGAAAGCGCATGGCACATAGTCAAGTTCTCTATGTTTAAATTCAAGTTCTGGTTGCGGTGTGATTCTGGAGAAATCATTGCCCTTCAGTGATTCCATTTCCCCTGCAAACTGAGAACAATGCTCAGAAGTAAACGAAGGGAATATTAGATTAGGTGGAATGTGTACAGCACCATCTGACACTGGACACATGAAATATCAGTGGCAAAGTTTTACATTTTTGATCCTGTGGAAGTGATGGAAACTTAACGCCTTCTTGACCGGGTATCATGAGCGTTTCTACGACAGATAAGCCTTGAAGTGGAATGCTGCAAGTGTCTTGAGCTCGGTCATTGCGCAGCACGGTAATTCTGAATGTTTAGCAGAGACTCAAAACCTTTCTCGGTCATAAGTCTTCGACACAAGCCATACCACAACCAAAGATCTTCGAGACCTTCTCTAGTACATGATCTTGAGGTCGAAGACTCAAATTCAGTTTTCCTGTTCACTCTGTCATATCTCACAAATATAACTAAGATTTAATCCAAAAAAATGCTTCTAAAATGATGTCTGCAGACACAGCCAACCAAGGGAAATGTACCAGCGAATCAACTTAAGTATAGATGAACCAGTTAAGTTTGTAAAATGCATAGTAAGAATGATAGAGCTGTTCCAGTTGTGAATATACTTTCAACAAAAGTTTCTCCGATCATGTTTACATATAAACAAACTTAATGCCTGAGATACAGGTCCCTAACACAGGGGATTCTGGGAAAACATGGAAGCCCAGCTAACACAACTTCCAATCTAAAGCTTCTGTACAGTACCGAGTCCGTTCTCAGTCATACAGAGACTGAGCACAGGGACATCTACTCCATCACTTTTTGCAAAGTATGATGGGACTGCACTCTTCGGAAACAGTTTTTAAAACCTGAGAAAAGAAAGAATAATTAGAAATAACCCCCAGGCCTGATTAGTAGGCAATCAATGATCCAGCTGTGAAAACCTATCCTTTGTGTGTATTTTTGAGTGTTTCCATTCATGGGCTCTTCAGTACAAAGTGTAATTACAGGACCAGACATATATATTTATTCTTTCATGTTTCCATCTGAAAGAATAAATCTATTCATTTTACATAAGAAATGGAAGTCCAAGAGAAAGCACACAAAAATAAAGTCGTGTCATCAATTTAGAGAAATTGTCTTTCTCATTATTCTGTTCCTCCACCTATCTTTTATTTGTATTACTTGAATACAAGCCATATTGTCAATTCTAAATGCTTTGTCTGGATAGAAGATACCTTTGTAAATGTCAATTAGATCTCAATTACATAGAAATCTGAATACAACAGTCAACCCCCCCCCTAAACAAAAACCACAAGAATCAACGCATAAATATATGCAATCCATACAAACATAAATATAAAAATAGAGTATTGATAATGCTCTCCCATTACTGATGCAGAGATCTACCGCACAATAGTCCTGAAACCTCCGGGGACATGAAAATCATCTGGAATGTTTGCTAAACCACCAATTGCCAAACTTACTTATGAAATTTCTGATGCAATCGGTCTGGGCTGGGGTTAAGAACCTGCATTTCTTGCAAGTTCCCAGAGGCTGTTGCTCCCTCCGGGCAGAGACCCCTTGAGCCATGCTAACACATGTGTGCTGTCTTGCCAGCACGGCGAGACTCTGAGGGTGGCTGGATGTGTGCCCATGCCCCCACTCAGGTGTGCCCTATTCGTCTCTGGGAAGAAGAGGAACAGCTGTTCTTTCTCCTCACAAGAGAAAACCGAGGAAATGGAATTAGCCTGCAGATGAATGATTTAAGTTTGCTCTGGAGGGAAGCAAGCTTATATAAGGGTTATTAAGCACTGAGATGGGCTAAGAGGATTACCAAGAGGACATTTTAGTGATCTGTGTCCCTGGATGTTTGCAAAAAGGTCCAGGTCTTGAGTTGAGGAGGAGGGAAAGGATTGTGTCCAGGATCACAGTCATTTTTCAGGTGAGTCCAAACTGATTCTAGTTTTGTTGGGAAAGTGGGGTAAGATTTTACTCCCAGTCCCCACCCTGGGCTACTGGGAAATGTTTCCTGTTTGCTCTCACTTGAATGGCTGGAAATAATTTCACTTATATTTTCTCCTCAAAGCAGAACAAATCAGCCTTCTGATGTTCTACCTTCTGTGCAAAAAGACACCGAACCAAGAGGCTGACAACCATCTCCTAGAACAACAACAACAACAACAACAACAATAAAAAAGCTAAGACATCAAGTCAGTAACACACCCAACAGCTATGTTCACATGAGTCCAAATGTTCAGAGAAACCCACTGGAAAATGAAAATGACTAAGTTCGGTATCCAACAAAGAGATCTTCTTTAGTTAAAGTTTATGTCCAGTGCTTTTCAAACTTTGGGTATAAAACAAGGCACAACCTACTACTGTTTACCGCTGTCCTCACTAGACACAAGCATACGTTTTCCCATGCCTCCTTCCATAGACTCCACCATTCTGACAGTTCCTTTCCTTTGTCAAGTCTTCCTTGTGCTTTGCTGCAGCTGCTGCTGTTGGGGTGTGTGTGTGTGTGTGTGTGTGTGTGTGTGTGTGTGTGGTTATATAACATCTAGTATCCATAAATGAGGTAAAGTGAGGCATCTATCTTTCCAAGTCTGCATTATTTGCCCAATATGATAGTTTTCAATTACATTTATTTCCTGGCGAACAACATAATTTCATTCTTACTTAAGGATAAACAAAAGTCTACCGCATATGCAGGTAACTGATTTTCTTTGGGAGTTCATCTACTGGCAGATATGTAGACTGTTTCTCTAACCTGACACTTCTGACTAATGCTGCAGTAAGTGTGGATGGGCTGACTTCAAAAGTCCCTTAGGTAAATGCCCACAGGGCTCATCTGGCAGCTCTATCTTCGTCTTCTGAGTACCCTTCATATTGATTTCCACAGTAGTTGTGCCAATTTGCATTCCCACCAGCAGAGTAGAAGAGTTCTCTTTGTCCAGCATTTGCTGTTGTTTTCTTAGTGAAAATAAACAGCCATTCGGACCGGGATGAAAAAGAATCTCAGTGTAGTTTTAATTTGCATTTTTGGTGACCAAGGATGTTGGACCTTTTCTTCAAGTGTGTTGATCTCTTCTCCTCCATCTTTTGAGAGCCATTAGATCATCTATTCACTAGCCCATTTATTGATTTTACCTTTGGAGTTTGGGGTATTTAGTTTGGGGGCTCATTATATAGTCTAGATTAGTCTAGATATTACTCTCCATGCCTAGCAAAGCTTTACTCCCAACTTTCAGGCCACTTCTTCACCAGGATAACTATTTCCTTTGCTCAAGAAGCCTTTCCAGGGCATGGTTGCTGACTTTCCTGCCCGAACAGGGCAGTCTTGGTCATGAAGTCCTTCCTTCCCTCTGCCTATCTCTTGAAGTTTTTCCAACTTCTCACTCTAACAGCTTCTGATCCTACATTAATGTCTTTGATCTTTTTCGAGCTTTTGGTATAGGTTGAAAGATGTGGCCCAATCTTTGTTCCCCTTCGTAGGAGTACCCAGTCTTCCCAGTACAAATTGTTAAAGAGGCTCCCTTCCCCATCCTCTGATGAATATATTTTTAAATTTTTATCAAAATTCAGATGATTGTAGTTGTGTGGATTTAAATCTGGGTCCTCCACATTATTCCATTATTGTATGTATCTACTTTGCTGGCAGTATCACAGCATTGCTATAGTTGTCCAGTATAACTTGAAGTTAGATATTATGATACCTCCAACGTTGTTCACTGTGTTTAAGAAAGCTTTAGCTATCTGGTAGTTTTATGTTCCTATATAAAAGTTAGGGTTTTTTTCTAGTTATGTGAAAATATCATTGGATCTGAATCCAGAGGTCACTTTCAGCAATAGTCATTTTCCTATATTAATTCTACTGATCCATGAGCATAGACAGTCTTTCCATCTTTTAGTGTCTTCTGCAGCTGCTTTTCTCGGTATTCACAATGTTTTATTATAGAGATCATTTATTGGGGTGTGTTCATAGGCATTATTTTGATGCTATTGTAAATGGGATTATTTTCATGGCTCCTTTTCTCAGCATCTTCATTGTTGATATGTAGGAATGCTAGTGGCGTTTGTATGTGGATTCTGTGTCCTTCTCCTTTCCCGAAAGTATTTATTAGCTCTTAAAGTCATCTGGAAAAGGATGTCGGGTCTCTTAGGTACAGGAGTATAGCAATGTAAAACCAGGAATAACTTCATTTTTTTTTCTTTCTTGCCTACTTCTGTCTCTTTTGTATCTTTCTCTTGTCTTACGTCTCTAGGCAAGGTTCCAAGCACACTGGTGAATCTGAGCAGAGAATGAACCTCTGCTGGTCAGTGTTGGCTCTTCCTGAATGATCTGGTAGAATTCAGCAATGAATCAATCTGAGTCTGGGCCTTGAGAAACTTTGAATTATTACTTTAATTTCTTTATTTATATTAGACCTGTTTAAGCTGTTTACATCCTCTAGATTTTATTTTGGTAGGTCATATATGTCTGTAAATTGATCTGTTTCTTTAAGATTTTCTAATTCCTTAGAGCGGAATCTTTCAAAGTATATCCTACTGGTCCTCTGCATTACATTGGGATCTGTTGTAAGGACTCCGTTTTCATCTCTGATTCTATTAATATGGATCTCATCTCTCCTTTACTGAGTAGTTTGATAAGGAGGCTTATTAATCTTATTTATCTTTTCAAAGAGGCAACTCTTTGTTCCATTGATTATATTTGTATTGTTCTTTTTGTTTTTAATATGTTATTTTGAATTTTATTATTTCTTTCTACATAAAGAATTGGGGTTTGGTTTGTTCTTGCTTTTCTGAAACCTGAGAGGTACATCATTAAGTTATTTATCTGATATTTTCTTTAGTGTTGTTGTTTGGTTTGGTTTGGTTTGTTTGTCTGCTTGTTTTTCAGGCAAGATTTTTTCTTAATGTAGCTCTAGCAGTCCTGGAACTCACAATGTAGACCAAGCTGGCTTTGAACCCACAGAGTTCCACCTGTCTCTGTCTCCCAAATGCCGGATGTAAAGGAATGCACCACTACAACCAGTTTCTTCAGTTTTTCTTTTAATGTAAACTCTTACAGCTATAGAACCTTTTAGAACCTCTTTCATTATAGCCCATAAATTCTAATACCTTGTATTTTCATTTTCGTTGGATTATAAGAATTATTTTGGTATCCACCTTGATTTCTTTGATGCTCCGTTTATCATTCTGTGGTGTGTTGTTTCATCTCCATGACTTTTAATTTTCTGTAGGTTTCTCTTGATGCTAATTTCTAACTTTATTCCAGTGTGATATATATCATAAAATCATTTCAATTATCTCGCAGGAAGACTAGCTTTGTGTCCTTAAGTGTATTCTATTTTACAGAAAGGTCCATGGTATAACAAAACAATATGTATTCTATAGTGCTTGTGCAAATGTTCTCTAATCTATTCAGTCCACTTGATCTATAATGCCTTTTAACTCTGACACTGTGGTGTTTTTGTTTGAATGACTTATTGGTTTGAGTGGAGCACTGAAGTGACCCACAATTACTGTATTGAAGTTAGTCTGTGTCTTTATACCCAGTAGTGTTTGTTTTATGAAATTGAATATACCAATGATTGGTACATAGACATGATGATGGAAGATATAAAATAATCCTACACTAGTTCAGAATTATATATAATAAAGGGTTATTTATTTAGAGGAGAATCACAGATCACTGTCCTAGACCACAGTCCTCTGCATGAATGAGGAACAGAAACCGAATCTAGCAGCCAGAAGTGAGAGCCAGAAGCAAGAGAGGAAGTACATGCTTTACAGCTGCATTTATAGTGTAAGAGACCATGACCAAGTGACCCGGTATCTTAAAGGCTATTGGCTGAAGGAGTTCCCACAGTATACATCTAGACTTTTAATATATTCTCAATAGATTATCCCCTTAGTCAATATGAAGTTACTTTCATCTCTTCTGACTAATTTTGACACTCCATCATTCTTTCTTATTAAATTTTGGTAAAGGGTGATTATGGGATATTTCTTAGTATCTATCTTTCAACATAAATTTATATATTATCTACCTTTCTTACCAGCTCATTTCTGTGAAAAGGACTTCAGCCATCTTCTAATCTGCTTGCCTGTGAGTAATAATAAAACTAGAGGTCAAAACACTAGGTGATTCAGAAGTCCCAAATCAGCACTTTCAAATGTAAGATCAAGAATCTATGGGGTTTTTTTTCCCTACTACTCTCAAAGACAGGGAACTAAAAGAAGCTTTAATATCCTTGGAATAATTACTGCATACAGAACGTGCTCGAGTTATAACATTTCCAGGAATTATTTTATCTGCAAGTGAAAGAAGCCAATTCTAGGAATCTTCAGCAGAACAAGGTAGCACTGGCTGTGTAACGCAAACCTCAGCTTCAGAAATTCTGGGCATGAGATCAAAACTTCCTACTGGTTTCATGACTCTTTCGTAAACTGACTTCATTATCAGCTCTCCGTTCTGTATAAAGCCAGGCTAGCCCTGGGGAAGAACTGGAACTACCAGAACTGTGACGTACTGAAGATGATGATGGCCTACAACATGGAGGGTTTGTTTTTCTCACTTAGCAATAATTCTGAAAGACATGATACAAGATTGGCAGTTACCTGAGCCAGCCTCAGTGATCCAGGGTCCTTCCAGTTTCTACCCCGTCATTCTTTGTTGTGAAATAGAATATATTCTTTAACTATGTAAAGATGTGTTACATTTGTTTGTGTTGTAGAATATTTGTCTAACTTTGTAAAGATGTGTTGCTTTTGTTTCTACTACATTTGTTGATGTGAAGGTGGGTTGCTCTTTCACCTTGCCTGCCTAAGGCAACTGCTTTGTCTAATAAAAAGCTGAATGGCCAATAGCCTGGCAGAGGATGAATAGGTGGGACCGGCAGGCAAAGAAAAAGGGGAGCCAGTCAGACATAGAGAAATAAGGAAAGCAGAAGAGATGATATGTAGATGAACTGAAGGAGCCCTGGGGTAGCACATGGACTAATAGAAATGGGTTAATTTAAGTTTTAAAAAGGCTATCAAGAAACAATCGTAAGTTAAGGCCAAACATTCATAACGAATAATAAGTCTCTGCGTTACGATTTGGGGGTTAGAGGTCCAAGAGAGCCTGCTACAATTCTTAGTTAGCTTAAGAGAAGCCTTTGGTATGCAAATTTCAGGCAGAAAAAAGTGAGCTGTAAAGACCAAAATCATGTACTCACTGAGTTTGATCTTTTTTGTTAGGGCAAAGATATTTTTTCAGAAGTTTCATACGATAGATTTCTATTTGGATCTGATTGATCATAAATGGAGAGTTGTATAATACTTGGTGGTATCAAATTCCAATAGGGCACACTGCCATTCTTCATTCATATCTATATCTACCTATATATCTATAGATATATAGATATATCTTCAAATGGAGAAGAGAGAGTGAATAATGTGTGGGCAATTTGTCTGCCGTGAGGACATTGTTGTGGGTTTTTTCCAAATAGATAAGTTCTTGGAACCGCCATTGGTTGGCTCATACAGTCCCTATGGTCTCTATGTTTTCCTCTGTGGCCAGCATGTTTGGGACATTATAATTCATAGCCCCAACTAGGATTCAGTAAACAAAGATGTCCAGCGTAAGGAGGAGATGTAATTGTGAGAACAAGGGGATGGGATGTTCAGCATGCTAAATAACAGCTATGACAGCCCAAACAGCATGAAGTGTAACTATAATTCAAGAATCTGGTCAGCATTTGATCAGGGCTGTGAATTTTGAAAAGCATCAAGAATTTGGTCTAATGGCATGCACAACATTTTCTACATCCCCAGAGAAACGCAGTTAAAGGCAAATTCCAAATATGAAAAATATAAGCTAGCACACCCATTTGTCAGGCACATCATTTCATTGCCTGTGGGTGAGTAATAGGCCAAGGCTGGGGATCCAGTGGCTCATCCGGTGAGATCTTCAATCATGTTAATTAAATTAATATGACCTGCACTAATGAAAACCACAGAATCCTATTTTGGTTTCTATCAGCACATGCATTCTGATAATGTAGTCCTGTCAGACTTGTGCTCCCCACCCACCCCCGAACGGATTCAGTGCTCATAAAAATCAGAGTAATTTAAAGCATTTTCTACACAAAACTAACAAAGAAAATAAATTTCATTTCAGATGAGCAATAAACCAAATCAAGAATCAGAGATTCTTGAAGGCTTTACAAAAGCGCCCTGTCTTCTCTTTCCATGTCTTCACTAAGATTCTTCTTTGGCATGTTTTCCAAATGATTAGTCACATGAGAAAATATTTAAATGACCATATCATAAGGTAAAAGATTTATGGCCTAAATTACATTAAGCAAATGCAGTATGCAGTGTGTAGGGAAATGAGAAGACTTCGGATTCTATCTGAGGCGCTAAAACGTGTCTTAAAACATAGTTTCTGGGTGCAACAGTGTTCCTTTCTTTTCTCTGAGCATCTCGCAGCAGATTTCTCAGAGTATCTAAGCGAAAATGAATGACTTAGTCCTTCAGTCAGAAAAATAATGGGTTACTGGCATAATTAATTTTATGTTTAATTACTATAGAATGAAACAATTCAACAATATCCAATCAATCCTTGGAATGACAGACCAGAAGGTCAGCAGTTGCTAAGTCAATTGTTTTGAAAGAAAAATTTATGTCAGGTTCTGTTTTATGTGCTATGGAAAGAAATTGGATAAAAGTGGCCAAGCAAACATTAATTAATTGTATAAATATAATCCGGTTGTCATGCTAAATCACACAGGCAGGGAGAGAGTTCTCAACACAGGAGACATGCGCCGACTGTGAGGTTCAGGGCAGGCTTTGCCCTGCCCCCGCTTCTATGCACTACACAGTTGAAAGCCTTGGAGTCAAATAGTAACATCTCTCAAATTATTTTTTTTTTAAAGTTCGAGTTGACAAGCCCTTGGAAAGGGGTTATGGTTCCAGTCCATTTCCTTCCATGGCCACCCATCAGCATGGAGACTGGGACTCACTGACCTCCATCCCCCCTCTACACCCCTCCTCTTTGGTTTCCCATTAATAGCAGAAAAGCAACTCGAACTATTTCCCGACATAATTCTTCTAGTCACTGCACTGGTCACATGTAAGCTACATGACTTGTGGCTGCAGAAAGAAACCCACGTTACCTTTGGACATGCTAGCTGTTTATCCTAGAATTTTTTTCTGCCTACAAATGTTCCAGTATGTAATGCAGTAAATACTCGCTTATTTGACTCAGAAAAATCCTAGCTTTACATCGACTGGAATCAAGACACCTGCATCAATCCCTGAAATTTTGCTTTGGTATAATCCTCTTGCCTCTACTGCAACTATTCTCGGAGCTGTTGCCAAAATATCCTAACTTTTTTCTTTGAAAGATTCTCTTTCTGAAACCAGACTATAAAGTACCAGCCATGTGAGAGGATCATGGTGGAAACATGGCTCTGCTAGGGTTGTCCAGGAGAAGAAAGCCTGGATCTCTCCTTCCCAGCACATCTACCAGCTCCATCAAGACACTTTGGAGACCTACAGGGAAAGAACAGGTCGGGCTCTGGCATTTCAGTTAGTGGAAATAGTTAATTTGTGGAATGAGGCAAAATGTGAAAGAGATTGAAATGAGGGCAGCTGAAGTTCCTGGTGGGGAGCTGAGTGGAGAATGTAAGGGACATTACCAAAGAACTAAACATGTCCCGGGGTTTGGGGTTTTTTTTTCTTTTCTTTTTGTTGGTTGGTTGGTTGTTTGATTTCTGTGTGTCCTCAGAATGTTGACCACAGAGAGAGATTCACCTACGGGAAATTCACTAGGCTTATCATTTGTGAATTTTAAAAAAAAAATGGGGTCTTGTTGTGCCGTCCAAGCTGGACTTAAGTGACCGTCTTCCTGCTTCAGACTCTTGAGTGCTGTCTCTTGAGACCTCTGCCCTTGCAGGCCTGGTTATGCACTTTTCTCTGTATAGGTCTGCATCAAGAAGAAATACTCAGAATCAAACACTTGGAAGGAAGGATTTCCTATTGCATCAGACTTGGTGCATAGATAAGAGTAAGTATATAAGATTTCTTTAAAAGAATTTGGGATGTGCCATAAGAAAACCTATAGGCATGCTGCTTCTTCCTGCAAGAATGGAGAATCTTTGCACATGCTGCAAGACTGCACATGTTGCAAGCGTTGCAACAAAATTCAGCCAGGAAACTTGAGTGTATACATAACCCACCTATTTATTAGCAACACTCCATGGTGTACTTTGAAGCTATTTGTTTAGCCGTGTTTACCCATGAGAGGGCAAAACAACCCTCATCTCGTGGAAGCTAGGTATCACTGCCAGAAAATGTGTGTGCATGTGGAAGGCGCCATGGACTAGCCCTGATAAAGCACGGTCTGGACCAACATCAGATTATCCAAGATGCCCAGAACCCAGAACCATCTTGAAGCACTTATTTTCTTGGACCAGTATGAATTATTCAGTGGAAACAGTGCAGTTAAAAGGCCTTAACACAGAGAAACTGTGATAACAAATTTACTATTTTCAGAATAGTCCATGAATTATTTCTGTCAGTGTAAAGAATGCTCTCAGTAGTAAGTGGTTTGTTAAACAGAAGTACTATTCCCAAAACTCCAGGTTGAAACCTGAACTGAAGTCCAAAGTATGGTTTCTACATGCTCTGCATGCAGCTACACTTAAATGGTTCTCACTAAAGAAACTGAGGCAGTAGTGGGAACAGCAATGGGAAAACTGACCAGAACCATCAAATTATCTTCCTTAAAAAGCCACTGGAGACCTGGGTAGTGGTGGTGCACACCTTTAATCCCAGCACTCTGGAGGCAGAGGCAGGTGAATCTCTGTGAGTTTGAGATCAGCCTGGTCTACAGAGTGAATTCTAGGACAGTTAGGACTGTTACACAGAGAAACCCTGTTTTGGAAAACAAACAAACAAAAAGAGTCACTCGAGAAATGAACTACTAGTATTTTTGAGAAACTAAAATGTGGTATTTGTTGTCTTGCCCATGGACGGCTTGTTATTATCCTACAACATATTTGGGAGTACACAGCTGACAAATGAACCAGACATGCACAGTTTAGAGCCATCCTGAGAACCATCTCTGTGTGCTGTAAGTGACTCATAGGTGACATTTTATAACATGCAATACTGAATATTTAACATGTTCCCTTGAAACTAAAAAGCTACCAATTATCAAAATTTCTAACCTTAAATTTCATTTAGATATTTGTTTTTACATTGCTGGGGATCGAACACAGGGACCCGTGTGTATTAGGAGTTGTTCTACCAGCAGCCTACATCCTTAGTCCAAAAATCATCATCATCATTTCATATACCATTAAGAAAAGGAATATTGCTAATTTTATTTTTTTATGGCATTTCTTTTAGGATACACCCTTATTTCAGATATTAACAGGCATAAAGAATGTATCTTATGATGCTTGTTTTTCTTCCATTAAAATTTTGTTTTTAAACATACTGAATAGACTCTAAGCCTTTTATAATTTAATATGGAAGAGGATAATATAATTTTGCTTCTTTTAAAAATATGTTGACTGTCTTCTGCAAGGTGAACATAAGAGTTCGTGGTACCTTTTGGACCACTAATAAAAATACCAGGATGAAGGACATATGTGTCAGGAAAGAGTATACTGCTACTTGTTTTCTGATTTAGAACTGACTTTTTTTCTTTTCTTTCTCTTTCTTTCTCTTTGTATGTGTGTGTGTGTGTGTATGTGTGTGTGTGTCTTAAGTACATAAAAATGTAATTGCTAGTGAAAGTGTAAAATCCTATGCAAAGCTCCACAACTTCAGAATGGCCATTCTCACTGTTCATTGAGATGCATAGTTAAGGGCTGGATAAGATTTATTTGAATAGCAACCTCAATCCTGCCATGTCATATTTTTATTTTTTAGTCCATTGCAATAGCATGATTTTCATATCAAAGTAAGATATATATGTCATTCCAAGAATGATAATACATGACTTTAATACTCAAGGGTCAGAGGCATGTGGATTTATGAGTTTGAGGTCAACCTGGTTTACATAGCAAGTTTACATAGCAAGTTGGACAGAACTTTACAGTGAGACACAGTCTCAAAAATAGATCATAGATAAATAGATAGATAGATAGATAGATAGATAGATAGATAGATAGATAGATAGAGATGACTTTAGATAGATATGATTGATATATAGATGAGAGATAGATAGGTAGATAGATAATAATAATAATAATGAGGAGGAGGAGGAGGAAAATAGATAGATAGAGAGAGAGAGATAGAGAGATAGATAGATAGATAGATAGTTATAATAGAGAGATAGAGATAGATTATAGATAGATAGATTACACATAGATAATAGAGAAATATAG